>NW_027141319.1:0-2500 GCF_036365525.1 Heterodontus francisci
TAGAGACTAAGTCCGAAAGGGCAAATGGTTAACCAGTAAGCAGAGTAATCATTAACCAAAAAGGGCAAAAGTAAGTAAAAAGTATGAAATCATTAACCAAAAAGCACAAAATTAAGTTAAAAGTGTGAAATCATTAACCAAAATGTCGAAAACAATGTCCAGAGACTAAGTCCGAAAGGGCAAATGGTTAACCAGTAAGCAGAGTAATCATTAACCAAAAAGCACAAAATTAAGTTAAAAGTGTGAAATCATTAACCAAAAAGTCGAAAATAATCTCCAGAGACTAAGTGCGAAAGGGCAAATGGTTAACCAGTAAGCAGAGTAATCATTAACCAAAAATCGCAAAAGTAAGTAAAAAGTATGAAATCATTAACCAAAAAGCACAAAATTAAGTTAAAAGTGTGAAATCATTAACCAAAATGTCGAAAACAATGTCCAGAGACTAAGTCCGAAAGGGCAAATGGTTAACCAGTAAGCAGAGTAATCATTAACC
Source organism: Heterodontus francisci (assembly GCF_036365525.1). Lineage (NCBI taxonomy): Eukaryota > Metazoa > Chordata > Chondrichthyes > Heterodontiformes > Heterodontidae > Heterodontus > Heterodontus francisci. The sequence continues at coordinate 494 of NW_027141319.1, forward strand.
AAAAAGGGCAAAAGTAAGTAAAAAGTATGAAATCATTAACCAAAAAGCACAAAATTAAGTTAAAAGTGTGAAATCATTAACCAAAATGTCGAAAACAATGTCCAGAGACTAAGTCCGAAAGGGCAAATGGTTAACCAGTAAGCAGAGTAATCATTAACCAAAAATCGCAAAAGTAAGTAAAAAGTGTGAAATCATTAACCAAAAACCCGAAAATAATGTCCAGAGACTAAGTCCGAAAGGGCAAATGGTTAACCAGTAAGCAGAGTAATCATTAACCAAAAATCGCAAAAGTAAGTAAAAAGTATGAAATCATTAACCAAAAAGCACAAAATTAAGTTAAAAGTGTGAAATCATTAACCAAAATGTCGAAAACAATGTCCAGAGACTAAGTCCGAAAGGGCAAATGGTTAACCAGTAAGCAGAGTAATCATTAACCAAAAAGGGCAAAAGTAAGTAAAAAGTATGAAATCATTAACCAAAAAGCACAAAATTAAGTTAAAAGTGTGAAATCATTAACCAAAATGTCGAAAACAATGTCCAGAGACTAAGTCCGAAAGGGCAAATGGTTAACCAGTAAGCAGAGTAATCATTAACCAAAAATCGCAAAAGTAAGTAAAAAGTGTGAAATCATTAACCAAAAACCCGAAAATAATGTCCAGAGACTAAGTCCAAAAGGGCAAATGGTTAACCAGTAAGCAGAGTAATCATTAACCAAAATGCGCAAAAGTAAGTAAAAAGTGTGAAATCATTAACCAAAAATCGCAAAAGTAAGTAAAAAGTGTGAAATCATTAACCAAAAACTCGAAAATAATCTCCAGAGACTAAGTCCGAAAGGGCAAATGGTTAACCAGTAAGCAGAGTAATCATTAACCAAAAATCGCAAAAGTAAGTAAAAAGTGTGAAATCATTAACCAAAAACTCGAAAATAATGTCCAGAGACTAAGTCCAAAAGGGCAAATGGTTAACCAGTAAGCAGAGTAATCATTAACCAAAAAGCGCAAAAGTAAGTAAAAAGTATGAAATCATTAACCAAAAACTCGAAAATAATGTGCAGAGACTAAGTCCGAAAGGGCAAATGGTTAACCAGTAAGCAGAGTAATCATTAACCAAAAAGCGCAAAAATATGTTAAAAGTGTGAAATCATTAACCAAAAACTCGAAAATAATGTCCAGAGACTAAGTCCGAAAGGGCAAATGGTTAACCAGTAAGCAGAGTAATCATTAACCAAAATGCGCAAAAGTAAGTAAAAAGTGTGAAATCATTAACCAAAAATCGCAAAAGTAAGTAAAAAGTGTGAAATCATTAACCAAAAACTCGAAAATAATCTCCAGAGACTAAGTCCGAAAGGGCAAATAATTAACCAGTAAGCAGAGTAATCATTAACCAAAAAGCGCAAAAATATGTTAAAAGTGTGAAATCATTAACCAAAAACTCGAAAATAATGTCCAGAGACTAAGTCCGAAAGGGCAAATAATTAACCAGTAAGCAGAGTAATCATTAACCAAAAAGCGCAAAAGTAAGTAAAAAGTGTGAAATCATTAACCAAAAAGTCGAAAATAATGCCCAGAGACTAAGTCCGAAAGGGCAAATGGTTAACCAGAAAATCCGTCGAATAATGTCCAGAGACTAAGTCCGAAAGGGCAAATGGTTAACCAGTGGAAGGGCGATCAAGCGGAAAAATTTGCCCCGGTTACCCGGGATGGAGTTCCAGAGGTCCGGCCAGAGTTGTCAAATTCGTCCCGCTGATCGGACGCTTGTCATTCGGGTGGCTGGGGGTTGGCGGGGTATCTGCACAGTAGTAGGAGGTGGCAAGTCGGGACTTGGACGTTTATTCCAAGAGTCCACCCGAGCCTCCAGGTCTGCAGAGACCGACCCTAGCTGCCGCCCAACCGACTTTTAAGCCTTTTTCGGATGGGGATTTTTTCCCATTTTCGTCCATTTTTCGGGTTTTCTGTCGGGCTTAATAGGCGGCAGCCTGACCCCCGGCCGAGGCGGGGGGCGCACTCT
>NW_027141319.1:15000-22500 GCF_036365525.1 Heterodontus francisci
ATCTGTCGGGTCGGACCGCCGAATCCCGCGGGATTTCGGGATCGAATCTGCGGGTGGAATCGGCACCTCGTCCCGCTGTCCGGTTCCCCCCGGTCGACTGCAACGGGTTTCCGAGGCCCGTCGGTCAGGCGCGGTTCGCTCCGCAATCCGCCGGCCGATCGGCACCGGGCGGGGCTCTACGGAAAGAGGGGACCCTCCCGCGTCGAGTGCCGGCGCACCGACCCCGCAGGCTGACCGGGAAGGTGAAGACTCACCCCGCTGAATGCCCGGCCCCGGCTACCCTCCGGCTCCGGGGCCATAACTTCGGGGAGGGAGGTCCGATCCCCGCGCGGTCGACGGCAGGCGGTAGGGCTCGGAGGGGCGCGGCCTGGTCCGCGAGTGCCCCGGCGCCGCCCCTCTGCCCGTCCGAGGGACAGTAGGAAATGGCCATACCGCTTTCCGGCCGATTGCCGCCGGACGTCCGGCCGCATTCGCTCGGTCTGCGCGGCCGGCGGTAGCCGGGGGCGAGGGGCATCGGGCGGTGGCGGAACCAGGCCGGCCCGACCGCTGGGGGCCGCCCGGGCGACGTTTGAATCTGTCGGGTCGGACCGCCGAATCCCGCGGGATTTCGGGATCGAATCTGCGGGTGGAATCGGCACCTCGTCCCGCTGTCCGGTTCCCCCCCGTCGACTGCAACGGGTTTCCGAGGCCCGTCGGTCAGGCGCGGTTCGCTCCGCAATCCGCCGGCCGATCGGCACCGGGCGGGGCTCTACGGAAAGAGGGGACCCTCCGGCGTCGAGTGCCGGCGCACCGACCCCGCAGGCTGACCGGGAAGGTTAAGACTCACCCCGCTGAATGCCCGGCCCCGGGCACCCTCCGGCGCCGGGGCCATAACTTCGGGGAGGGAGGTCCGAGCTCCGCGCGGTCGACGGCAGGTGAAAGGGGCCGGTGCGCCGCGGAAGGCGACAGCAGTCCCGTCAGGCTGCACCTCTGCTCGGGCGAACGGCGTCAGGAAAAGGGGAGAGCACTTCCCCACCGATAGCTCCGGAACGCCCGGACCCATTGGCCCGCGGCACCGGTGGCTGCTAGAGGGCCTCCGGCGCCGTCAGCCGGGGTACGTCCCAGGCCGGCCGGACGGCGGGCAGCCGGAGGCAACGGCCTGGAACGGAGCCAGACTTGAGTCGTTCCGTGTGCCGTGGGCAAAAAGGCAGGGCTGCGGGTCAGCGCAGTTTGGCAAACCTAGCCGCAAGTGCGGGAAGGGCGGAGGAGCACACGGACGCCGCCTTCCCAAACTGAGCCCAAAGTGCCCAGGCATGCCCCCTTGATCTCGCCTAATCAGTGAGCCCAAAATAATTTCAGAGTGTGGAAACCTGATCCAAAAAGGTCGAAAAGAACGGCCAGAGATCAAGTCCGAAAGGGGAAATCAGTAACAAGCAAGCAGAGTAATCATTAACCAAAAAGCGCAAAATTATGTTAAAAGTGTGAAATCATTAACCAAAAAGTCGAAAATAATGTCCAGAGACCAAGTCCGAAAGTACAAATAATTAACCAGTAAGCAGAGTCATCATTAACCAAAAATCGCAAAAGTAAGTAAAAAGTGTGAAATCATTAACCAAAAATCGCAAAAGTAAGTAAAAAGTGTGAAATCATTAACCAAAAACTCGAAAATAATGTCCAGAGACTAAGTCCGAAAGGGCAAATGGTTAACCAGTAAGCAGAGTAATCATTAACCAAAAATCGCAAAAGTAAGTAAGAAGTGTGAAATCATTAACCAAAAATCGCAAAAGTAAGTAAAAAGTGTGAAATCATTAACCAAAAACTCGAAAATAATGTCCAGAGACCAAGTCCGAAAGGGCAAATGGTTAACCAGTAAGCAGAGTAATCATTAACCAAAAAGGGCAAAAGTAAGTAAAAAGTATGAAATCATTAACCAAAAAGCACAAAATTAAGTTAAAAGTGTGAAATCATTAACCAAAAAGTCGAAAATAATCTCCAGAGACTAAGTGCGAAAGGGCAAATGGTTAACCAGTAAGCAGAGTCATCATTAACCAAAAATCGCAAAAGTAAGTAAAAAGTGTGAAATCATTAACCAAAAACCCGAAAATAATGTCCAGAGACTAAGTCCAAAAGGGCAAATGGTTAACCAGTAAGCAGAGTAATCATTAACCAAAAATCGCAAAAGTAAGTAAAAAGTGTGAAATCATTAACCAAAAACTCGAAAATAATCTCCAGAGACTAAGTCCGAAAGGGCAAATGGTTAACCAGTAAGCAGAGTAATCATTAACCAAAAGGCGCAAAAGTAAGTAAAAAGTATGAAATCATTAACCAAAAAGCGCAAAAATATGTTAAAAGTGTGAAATCATTAACCAAAAAGTCGAAAATAATGTGCAGAGACTAAGTCCGAAAGGGCAAATGGTTAACCAGTAAGCAGAGTAATCATTAACCAAAAAGCGCAAAAATATGTTAAAAGTGTGAAATCATTAACCAAAAACTCGAAAATAATGTGCAGAGACTAAGTCCGAAAGGGCAAATGGTTAACCAGTAAGCAGAGTAATCATTAACCAAAAATCGCAAAAGTAAGTAAAAAGTGTGAAATCATTAACCAAAAACTCGAAAATAATCTCCAGAGACTAAGTCCGAAAGGGCAAATGGTTAACCAGTAAGCAGAGTAATCATTAACCAAAAGGCGCAAAAGTAAGTAAAAAGTATGAAATCATTAACCAAAAAGCGCAAAAATATGTTAAAAGTGTGAAATCATTAACCAAAAAGTCGAAAATAATGTGCAGAGACTAAGTCCGAAAGGGCAAATGGTTAACCAGTAAGCAGAGTAATCATTAACCAAAAAGCGCAAAAATATGTTAAAAGTGTGAAATCATTAACCAAAAACTCGAAAATAATGTGCAGAGACTAAGTCCGAAAGGGCAAATGGTTAACCAGTAAGCAGAGTAATCATTAACCAAAAAGCTTAAAAATATGTTAAAGTGTGAAATCATTAACCAAAAACTCGAAAATAATCTCCAGAGACTAAGTCCGAAAGGGCAAATGGTTAACCAGTAAGCAGAGTAATCATTAACCAAAAAGGGCAAAAGTAAGTAAAAAGTATGAAATCATTAACCAAAAAGCACAAAATTAAGTTAAAAGTGTGAAATCATTAACCAAAAACTCGAAAATAATGTGCAGAGACTAAGTCCGAAAGGGCAAATGGTTAACCAGTAAGCAGAGTAATCATTAACCAAAAAGCGCAAAATTATGTTAAAAGTGTGAAATCATTAACCAAAAACTCGAAAATAATGTCCAGAGACCAAGTCCGAAAGTACAAATAATTAACCAGTAAGCAGAGTCATCATTAACCAAAAATCGCAAAAGTAAGTAAAAAGTGTGAAATCATTAACCAAAAATCGCAAAAGTAAGTAAAAAGTGTGAAATCATTAACCAAAAACTCGAAAATAATCTCCAGAGACTAAGTCCGAAAGGGCAAATGGTTAACCAGTAAGCAGAGTAATCATTAACCAAAAATCGCAAAAGTAAGTAAAAAGTGTGAAATCATTAACCAAAAATCGCAAAAGTAAGTAAAAAGTGTGAAATCATTAACCAAAAACTCGAAAATAATGTCCAGAGACCAAGTCCGAAAGGGCAAATGGTTAACCAGTAAGCAGAGTAATCATTAACCAAAAAGGGCAAAAGTAAGTAAAAAGTATGAAATCATTAACCAAAAAGCACAAAATTAAGTTAAAAGTGTGAAATCATTAACCAAAAAGTCGAAAATAATCTCCAGAGACTAAGTGCGAAAGGGCAAATGGTTAACCAGTAAGCAGAGTAATCATTAACCAAAAATCGCAAAAGTAAGTAAAAAGTATGAAATCATTAACCAAAAAGCACAAAATTAAGTTAAAAGTGTGAAATCATTAACCAAAATGTCGAAAACAATGTCCAGAGACTAAGTCCGAAAGGGCAAATGGTTAACCAGTAAGCAGAGTAATCATTAACCAAAAAGGGCAAAAGTAAGTAAAAAGTATGAAATCATTAACCAAAAAGCACAAAATTAAGTTAAAAGTGTGAAATCATTAACCAAAATGTCGAAAACAATGTCCAGAGACTAAGTCCGAAAGGGCAAATGGTTAACCAGTAAGCAGAGTAATCATTAACCAAAAATCGCAAAAGTAAGTAAAAAGTGTGAAATCATTAACCAAAAACCCGAAAATAATGTCCAGAGACTAAGTCCGAAAGGGCAAATGGTTAACCAGTAAGCAGAGTAATCATTAACCAAAAATCGCAAAAGTAAGTAAAAAGTATGAAATCATTAACCAAAAAGCACAAAATTAAGTTAAAAGTGTGAAATCATTAACCAAAATGTCGAAAACAATGTCCAGAGACTAAGTCCGAAAGGGCAAATGGTTAACCAGTAAGCAGAGTAATCATTAACCAAAAAGGGCAAAAGTAAGTAAAAAGTATGAAATCATTAACCAAAAAGCACAAAATTAAGTTAAAAGTGTGAAATCATTAACCAAAATGTCGAAAACAATGTCCAGAGACTAAGTCCGAAAGGGCAAATGGTTAACCAGTAAGCAGAGTAATCATTAACCAAAAATCGCAAAAGTAAGTAAAAAGTGTGAAATCATTAACCAAAAACCCGAAAATAATGTCCAGAGACTAAGTCCGAAAGGGCAAATGGTTAACCAGTAAGCAGAGTAATCATTAACCAAAAATCGCAAAAGTAAGTAAAAAGTATGAAATCATTAACCAAAAAGCACAAAATTAAGTTAAAAGTGTGAAATCATTAACCAAAATGTCGAAAACAATGTCCAGAGACTAAGTCCGAAAGGGCAAATGGTTAACCAGTAAGCAGAGTAATCATTAACCAAAAAGGGCAAAAGTAAGTAAAAAGTATGAAATCATTAACCAAAAAGCACAAAATTAAGTTAAAAGTGTGAAATCATTAACCAAAATGTCGAAAACAATGTCCAGAGACTAAGTCCGAAAGGGCAAATGGTTAACCAGTAAGCAGAGTAATCATTAACCAAAAATCGCAAAAGTAAGTAAAAAGTGTGAAATCATTAACCAAAAAGCGCAAAAATATGTTAAAAGTGTGAAATCATTAACCAAAAACTCGAAAATAATGTGCAGAGACTAAGTCCAAAAGGGCAAATGGTTAACCAGTAAGCAGAGTAATCATTAACCAAAATGCGCAAAAGTAAGTAAAAAGTGTGAAATCATTAACCAAAAATCGCAAAAGTAAGTAAAAAGTGTGAAATCATTAACCAAAAACTCGAAAATAATCTCCAGAGACTAAGTCCGAAAGGGCAAATGGTTAACCAGTAAGCAGAGTAATCATTAACCAAAAATCGCAAAAGTAAGTAAAAAGTGTGAAATCATTAACCAAAAACTCGAAAATAATGTCCAGAGACTAAGTCCAAAAGGGCAAATGGTTAACCAGTAAGCAGAGTAATCATTAACCAAAAAGCGCAAAAGTAAGTAAAAAGTATGAAATCATTAACCAAAAACTCGAAAATAATGTGCAGAGACTAAGTCCGAAAGGGCAAATGGTTAACCAGTAAGCAGAGTAATCATTAACCAAAAAGCGCAAAAATATGTTAAAAGTGTGAAATCATTAACCAAAAACTCGAAAATAATGTCCAGAGACTAAGTCCGAAAGGGCAAATGGTTAACCAGTAAGCAGAGTAATCATTAACCAAAATGCGCAAAAGTAAGTAAAAAGTGTGAAATCATTAACCAAAAATCGCAAAAGTAAGTAAAAAGTGTGAAATCATTAACCAAAAACTCGAAAATAATCTCCAGAGACTAAGTCCGAAAGGGCAAATAATTAACCAGTAAGCAGAGTAATCATTAACCAAAAAGCGCAAAAATATGTTAAAAGTGTGAAATCATTAACCAAAAACTCGAAAATAATGTCCAGAGACTAAGTCCGAAAGGGCAAATAATTAACCAGTAAGCAGAGTAATCATTAACCAAAAAGCGCAAAAGTAAGTAAAAAGTGTGAAATCATTAACCAAAAAGTCGAAAATAATGCCCAGAGACTAAGTCCGAAAGGGCAAATGGTTAACCAGAAAATCCGTCGAATAATGTCCAGAGACTAAGTCCGAAAGGGCAAATGGTTAACCAGTGGAAGGGCGATCAAGCGGAAAAATTTGCCCCGGTTACCCGGGATGGAGTTCCAGAGGTCCGGCCAGAGTTGTCAAATTCGTCCCGCTGATCGGACGCTTGTCATTCGGGTGGCTGGGGGTTGGCGGGGTATCTGCACAGTAGTAGGAGGTGGCAAGTCGGGACTTGGACGTTTATTCCAAGAGTCCACCCGAGCCTCCAGGTCTGCAGAGACCGACCCTAGCTGCCGCCCAACCGACTTTTAAGCCTTTTTCGGATGGGGATTTTTTCCCATTTTCGTCCATTTTTCGGGTTTTCTGTCGGGCTTAATAGGCGGCAGCCTGACCCCCGGCCGAGGCGGGGGGCGCACTCTCCCTTGCGTAAGGGTCCGGATTTGCCCCGGAAAGTGCCCCCGACGGCCTCCCGACCCGGGTGCCTGCAGGGCGGGGGAAAGGGTAGTCCCAGCCGCAGGAAATCATTAACCAAAAGACTTAGCCGTCGGGGCAGAGGCTAAGACCCGGGCTGGTGAAATCATTAACCAAAAGGAATGCACCCTTTTCCGAAAGTGCAGGCCGAAATAAGGCGAGCCTTGGGCCGGGAAGGCCAAAACCCCCAACTCATGGAAGTGTATGGGGTCGGACTCGGCGACTTTCCCGGGCCCCGAGTTGACCTTTCCCCACGGGGGCGGTCAAGTTGCTCCCGCCAAGAGGGCACGTTGCATTTGCTGCCGCTCTAGTCCCCGGGCTAGTTAATCAGTTGCCGTCGGAAGTCCCGATGCCGAAATGAAAAATGGCCGTTGCGGCGATTTGGCGCCTCATTTTCGGAAGGACTACCGGCAGGCAACCCGCCGAATTGACACTTGCGATTCGGGTGGCTGGGGGTTGGCGGGGTACCCGGAGATTTTCGGGAACTCGATTTTCAGAACTTTTGCTGGCAGCGGTTGCACTTGCAAAGTGGCCGAAGAAGTGCTCCCTCAAGGAAGGACCTTCTTTTGAAATAAAAGACCTTCCGAAGAGTGCCTGGAAGTCATTTATGAGCATTTAAGGGTAAATCTGGCGGACTTTCCATGCTCTGTTGCCGGCTCTGAAATATCGCACAGTTGGGTCTAGGCCGGTAGACTGGCTGTGAAAACAGACAAAGTGTTTTGGCGAGCGAGAGAAAACAAGGCCTTGGAACAGATTGGGGGGTGCGGAGGCACACCACACCCACAGGAAAAGAATTAATAAAAAAAAAACCAAAGTCTTATGACATGTCTGTTGGTACAGTGAGAAAAGCAAAGAAGGGAGGCTGCGATGGCAGAGCAAAGCCGACCTTCATACAGATATACATGTCAAAGAAAGAAACTATGCCCGCAAAAGACTTGGTGCGAAATAACAAGGCTCCTTGTGAACGGTTATCTTTGTCTGTCAGGCGCAGATTGTG
>NW_027141320.1:0-162500 GCF_036365525.1 Heterodontus francisci
AAAAAATCTGACAGACAGGATTAATCTCCACATGAAGAGGCAGGGATTAATCAAGGATAGCCAGGCTTTGTCAGAGGGAGATCATATCTCAAAATTTGACTGAATCATTCAAGCAGGTGACCAGATGTCTAGATGAGGATTTTTGATAAGGTCCCGCATGGGACTAGGGTTAAGAAGTACTTAAGAAGTCCCGGTGTACTTAAGGAAGTGTCCCTAGAAATAGTGGATGCATTGGTGGTCATCTTTCAAGATTCTATAGACTCTGAAGCAGTTCCTACAGATTGGAGGATAGATAATGTAACCCCACTATTTTAAAAAGGGAGGTAGAGAGAACACATGGAATTATATACCAGGCAGCCTGACGTTGGTAGTGGGGAAAATTCGATAGCACATTCTCAAAGGTTTTATAGTACAGCGCTTTCAGAACAGTGGGAGAATCGGACAGAGGCAGCACGGATTTACGAAAGGGAAATCATGCTTGACATATTTACTAGAATTCTTCCAGGATGTAACTAGTAGAGTTGATGAGAGGGAGCCAGTGGATATGGTTTATTTGGACGTTCAGAAGGCTTTCGACAAAGTCCCACATAAGAGTGCAGCGTCTAAAATTAAAGCACATGGGATTGGAGGTAGTGTATTGCGATGGATAGAAAATTGGTTGTCAGACAGGAAACAAATAGTAGGAATAAACGGGTCTCTTTCTGAATGACAGGCAGTGACTAGTTGGGTACCGCAGGGATTGGTGCTGGCAACCCAGCTATTCACAATATATATAGATGATTTAGATGAAGGAACTAAATTTAATATGTACAAATATGCAGGTGACACACAACTGAGTGGGAGGATGAGTTGTGAGGAGGATGCTGAGTGGCTTCAGGGTGATTTGGAAAAGTTGAATGAGTGGGCAAATGCATGTCAGATGCAGCATAATATGTATAAATGTGAGGTTATCCATATTGGTAACAAAAACAGGAAGGCAGATTATTATCTGAACGGCTATAAACTGAGAGAGGGGAATATGGAACGAGAGCTTTGTATTCCCGTACATCAGTCGCTGAAGGTACGCATTTAGGTGCAACAGGCTGTAAAAAAAGGCAAATGGTATGTTGGCCTTCATCGCGAGAGGATTCGAGTACAGGAGCAAGGATGTCTTGCGGCAATTGTACAGGGCCTCGGTGAACAAAGAAAAAAGAAAATTACAGCACAGGAACAGGCCCTTCGGCCCTCCAAGCCTGCGCCGATCCAGATCCTCTATCTAAACCTGTCGCCTATTTTTTAAGAGTCTGTATATCCTTGCTTCCTGCCCATTCATGTCTGTCCAGATACTTCTTCAAAGACGCTATCGTGCCCGCGTCTATCACCTCCACTGCCAACGCGTTCCAGGCTCCCACCTCCCACTGCGTAAAGAACTTTCCACGCATATCCCCCCTAAACTTCTCCCCTCTCACTTTGAACTCGTGACCCCTAGTAATTGAATCCCCCACTCTGGGAAAAAAGTCTTGCTATCCACCCTGTCTATACCTCTCATGATTTTGTACACCTCAATCAGGTCCCCCCTCAACCTCCGTCTTTCTAATTAAAATAATCCTAATCTACTCAACCTCTCTTCATAGCTAGCGCTCTCCATACCAGGCAACATCGTGGTGAACCTCCTCTGCACACTCTCCAAAGCCACTACATCCTTTTGGTAATGTGGCGACCAGAAGTACAACAGTATTCCAAATGTGGCCGAACCAAAGTCTTATACAACTGTAACATGACCTGCCAACCCTTGCACTCAATACCCCGTCCAATGAAGGAAAGCATGCCGTATGCCTTCTTGACCACTCGATTGACCTGCGTTGCCACCTTCAGGGAACAATGGACCTGAACACCCAAATCTCTCTGTACATCAATTTTCCCCAGGACGTTTCCATTTACTGTATAGTTCGCTCTTGAATTGGATCGTCCAAAATGCATCACCTCGCATTTGCCCTGATTGAACTCCATCTGCCATTTCTCTGCCCAACTCTCCAAACTATCTATATTCTGCTGTATTCTCTGACAGTCCCCTTCACTATCTGCTACTCCACCAATCTTAGTGTCGTCTGCAAACTTGCTAATCAGACCACCAATACTTTCCTCCAAATCATTTATGTATATCACAAACAACAGTGGTCCCAGCACGGATCCCTGTGGAACACCACTGGTCACACGTCTCCATTTTGAGAAACCCCCTTCTACTGCTACTCTCTGTCTCCTGTTGCCCAGCCAGTTCTTTATCCATCTAGCTAGTACACCCTGGACCCCATGCGACTTCACTTTCTCCATCAGCTACCATGGAGAACCTTATCAAATGCCTTACTGAAGTCCATGTATACGACATCTACAGCCCTTCCCTCATCAATCAACTTTGTCAGTTCCTCAAAGAATTCTATTAAGTTGGTAAGACATGACCTTCCCTGCACAAAACCATGTTGCCTATCACTGATAAGCCCATTTTCTTCCAAATGGGAGTAGATCCTGTCCCTCAGTATCTACTCCAGCAGCTTCCCTACCACTGACGTCAGGCTCAGCGGACTATAATTACCTGGATTATCCCTGCTACCCTTCTTAAACAAGGGGACAACATTAGCAATTCTCCAGTCCTCCGGGACCTCACCCGTGTTTAAGGATGCTGCAACGATATCTGTTAAGGCCCCAGCTATTTCCTTTCTTGCTTCCCTCAGTAACCTGGGATAGATCCCATCCGGACCTGGGGACTTGTCCACCTTAATGCCTTTTAGAATACCCAACACTTCATCCCTCCTTATGCCGACTTGACCGAGAGTAATCAAACATCTGTCTCTAACCTCAACATCCGTCATGTCCCTCTCTTCGGTGAATACCGATGCAAAGTACTCGTTTAGAATCTCACCCATTTTCTCTGAGTCCACGCATAACTTTCCTCCTTTGTCCTTGAGTGGCCCAATCCTTTCTCTAGTTACCCTCTTGCTCCTTATATATGAATTAATGGCTTTGGGATTTTCCTTCACCCCGTTTGCTAAAGATATTTCATGACCCATTTTAGCCCTCTTAATTCTGCGTTTCAGATCAGTCCTACATTCCCGATATTCTTTCAAAGCTTCGTCATTCTTCAACCTCCTAGACCTTATGTATGCTTCCTTTTTCCTCTTAGCTGGTCTCACAATTTCACCTGTCATCCATGGTTCCCTAATCTTGCCATTTCTATCCCTCATTTTCACAGGAACATGTCTCTCCTGAACGCTAATCAACCTCTCTTTAAAAGCCTCCCACATATCACATGTGGATTTACCTTCAAACAGCTGCTCCCAATCTACATTTCCCAGCTCCTGCCGAATTTTGGTATAGTTGGCCTTCCCCCAATTTAGCACTCTTCCTTTGGGACCACTCTCATCTTTGTCCATGAGTATTCCAGTTGAGGCCATACCTGGAATATTGTGTGAAATTTTGCTCTCCTTCTCTGAGGAAGGATTTTCTTGCTATAGAGCGAGTGCAGCGACGGTTTACCAGACTGATCCCTAGGATGGTGGGACTGACGGATGAGAAGAGATTGAGTCGGTGAGGATTTAACAAGAGTTCAGAAGAGTGAGGGGGAATCTCATATACACCTATAAAATTCTAAAAGGAATTGATAGGGTAGATGCAGGACGGATGCTCCCGATGGTGGGGGTGTCCAGAACCAGGGGTCATAGACTAAGGATAAGGGTTTAACCTTTCAGGACTGAGATGAGGAGTACTTTCATCACCCTGAGAGTGGTGAGCCAGTGGAATTCGCTACCACAGAAAGTGGTTGAGGCCAAGACATTGTATGTTTTCAACATGAGTCAGATATACTTTTGGGTTGAAAAGGATCAAAGGAGATGGAGGGGGGTGGGGGGAGCGGGGAAGCGGGAACAGGTTACTGAGTTGGATGATCAGCCATTATCTTAATGGATGGCGGAACAGGCTTGAAGGGCCGAATTGCCTGTTCCTGCTCCTATTTTCTATGTTTCTAAGGTAGGAGCCCATGGGATCCAGCTCAATTTGGCAAATTGGATCCAAAATTGGCTTACTAGCATGAGGCAGAGGGTAATGGTCGAGGGTAGTTTTTGTGATTGGAAGCCTGTGACCAGTGGTGTACCACAGGGATCGGTGTTGGGACCATTCCTGTTTGTAGTGTACATCTATAATTTAGACATGAATGTAGAAGGTATGATCAGTAAGTTCACAGATGACACAAAAATTGGTGGTGTCATAAATAGTGAGGAGGAAAGCCTTAGATTACAGGACGATATAGATGGGCTGGTAAGATGGGCAGAGAAGCGGCAAATGGAATTTAATCCTGAGAAATGTGACGTGATGCATTTTAGGCGGACTACCAAGGCAAGGGAATATACAATGGATGGTCGCACGCTGGGAAGTACAGAATGTCAGAGGGATATTGGTGGACTTGTCCAGAGATCACCGAAGGCAGCAGCACAAGTGGTTTGGAAGGCATATAAGATGCTTGCCTTTGTTAGCTGAGGCATCGAATATAAGAGTGGGGAGGTTATGATGAAGCTGTTCAAAACGCTAGTAAGGCCACAGATGGAGTACTGTGTATCGTTCTGGGCACCACAGTATAAGAAGGATGTGATTGCACTGGAGAGGGTACAGAGGAGATTCACCAGGATGTTGCATGGGCTGGAGTATTTCAGCTATGAAGAGAGACTGGATAAGCTCGGGTTGTTTTCCTTAGAGCAGAGAAGGCTGAGGGAGGGGGTGGGACATGATTGAGGTATACAAAATTATGAGGGACGTTGATAGGGTAGATAGGAAGAAACGTTTTTCCCATAGCGGCGGTGTCAGTAACCCAGAGAGTTGATTTAAAGTAAGGGGCACAAGGTTTAGAGGGGATTTGAGGAAAAGGAAATCACCCAGAGGGTGGTTGGAATCTGGAATACACTGTCGGAAGGGGTGGTAGATGGAGGAACACTCACAACATTGAAGAAGTATTTAGATGAGCACTTGAAACGCCAAAACATACAAGGTTATGGGCCAAGTGATGGAAAATGGGATTAGAATGGATAGGCTTGATATCCGACACAAATGCAGTGGGCCAAAGGGACTGTTTCTTTGCTGTTTAACTCGGTGACTCTGACACTTCCAATTGCTCGTTTGTCATTGGGTTACGATCTCTAGAACCTCCACATTTCTGTTACAGCAATTTGAGACTTATATCCACCGAAATTTACAAGAGTCAGAGGCGAATTGATTGAAACATATATGATGCTGAGGGGTCTTGACAGGGTGGATGTGGAAAGGATGTTTCCCGTTCTGGGAGTATCTAGAATTAAGGGTCACTATTTAAAAATAATGGGTCACCCATTTAAAATAGAGTTGAGGAGAATATTTTTTCTCTGAGGGTCGTGAGTCTTTGGAAATCTCTTCCTCAAAAGGCAGTGAAAGCAGAGTCTTTAAATATTTGTCAGGCAGAGGTAGATAGATTCTTGATAAGCAAGGGGTTGAAAGGTTATAAGGGGTAGTTGGGAGTGTAGAGTCGAGGTTGCAATCAGATTAGTCATGAACTTATTGAATATCTGAGTGTCCTACTCCTGCTCCTAATTCGTATGTTCATATATTCGTATACTCTGGCATCAGAAGGTACTGTCTTCGAATGAGGACATTTTGGTGCTCTAGCTGTGAAAACCACAATAAAATCTGCATTGAAATTTTAAATTTTTATTCTCAGGATCAATTATTTTTACCACTACTAATTTCTCGTTTGTCATTGCGTTACTATCCTTGGAACCTCCACATTTCTGATGCAGCCAGGTGAGGAGGGGTCCCAGGCTCTCTTCTTGTCCTATCTTTTATTTGATCACAACGGGGTTTATCCTTTTTAACAATGGATGTGCTGAGCACCTCAGTGCCTATTTTACCTTTTACCTTTATTGCGATCGTGAAAGAACCAATCAGACAGGTTTTCTCGTGTTTAAACAAGAGGTGAGTTCATTATACTTAACAATCTAAACTGGATCTAAATAAAATCGGAAAAATATACGCTACACATTCACGCACCCATTCGCACTAAAATCTCACACAAATAAATTACAGAGTGAGAAATAAATTTGTGTTGGATAGAGACCAGAATAATAAAAAAAAAAATTCTGTGAGGTTGGATAATTCTGTGGTCTGTATTTTTCCCACCCTTAGTTATGAGTTTCATGTCATCTGCAAGAGTTGAAATTGTTTATTTTTTACATAAACGTCTCTGTCATTTATACATCGATCGATATGTCAGGAGAAGCACTGTTTCCAATACCGACCTCTGAGAAACAGCACTGTATACTCCCCCTCCCCCAGTCTGAACAGTGTCTGTTCACCACTTCTCTCTGCTTTCTGTCCCTGAGTCAGTGTCATATCCACACTATCACTGTCACATTAATCCATGTGTTCCACTTTTCATAACAAGTGTATGAAATGTCATTTGATCACAGGCCTTTTGAAAGTCCATATTCATAACACGAAACACGCTATCCTCATCAACACTCACACTTAGGTCATCAATGAACTTGATCAAGATTATCAGACGCGATTTTGCATTAACTTATTGTGCTGGTTGTCATTTATTATCCCATGTTATCCAAGAAAGATATATTTTTGTACTCGGTTACGGCCTCTGTAAATTTCCAACCATCGACTTTCGAGGGACTGGTCAGAGTTTACTGGGTTGATCTAATGCCTCCTTTTGTAAACAGGATGTAACATTTACAACCTTCCAGTCGTTTGATAACACTTTCATATCCAAGGCGGATTGGAAGCTTCTGGCCATTGCCTCTGCTATTTCTACCACTCCTTCCCTCAACAAACCTCATATATCCCATGTAGACCGGGTCCAATTTATTGTGGTACAAAAAAGCATGGTTTTGTGAAGGGGAGGTCGTGTCTTACTAACTTGATTGAGTTTTTTGAGGAAGTGACGAAGATGATTGATGAAGGAAGGGCAGTGGATATTGTCAATATGGACTTTAGTAAAGCCTTTGACAAAGTCCCACATGGCAGACTGGTACAAAAGGTGAAGTCACACGGGATAAGAGGTGAGCTGGCAAGATGTATAGTGAACTGGCTCGGTCATAGAAGACAGAGGGTAACAGTGGATGGGTGTTTTTCTGAATGGAGGAATGTGACTAGTGGTGTTCCACAGGGATCAGTGCTGGGACCTTTGCTGTTTGTAGTATATATAAATGATTTGGAGGAAAATTTAGCTGGTCTGATTAGTAAGTTTGCGGACGACACAAAGGTTGGTGGAGTTGCGGATAATGATGAGGATTGTCAGAGGATACAGCATGATATAGATCGGTTGGAGACTTGGGTGGAGATATGGTACATAGTGTTCAATCCAGACAAATGTGAGGTAATGCATTTTGGAAGGTCTAATGCAGGTGGGAGGTACACAGCAAATGGCAGAACCCTTAGGAGTTTTGACAGGTAGAGAGATCTAGGTGTACAGGTCCACAGGTCACTGAAAGTGGCAACTCAGGTGGAAAGGGTAGACAAACAGGCATACAGCATGCTTGCCTTCATCGGTCGGGGCATAGAGTATACAAATTGGCAAGTCATGTTGTGGCTGTACAGAACCTTAGTTAGGCCACACTTAGAATATTGTGTGCAATTCTGGTCACCACACTATCAGAAGGACGTGGAGGCTTTGGAGAGGGTACAGAGGAGGTTTATCAGGATGTTGCCTGGTCTGGAGGGCATGAGCTATGAGGAGAGGTTGGAAAAACTCGGATTGTTTTCACTGGAACGAAGGAGGTGGAGGGGCGACATGACAGAAGTTTACAAAGTTATGAGCGGCATGGACAGAGTGGATAGTCAGAAGCTTTTCCACGGGGTGGAAGAGTCAGTTACTAGGGGACATAGGTTTAAGGTGCGAGGGGCAAAGTTTAGAGGGGAACTCTCTAAACTCTTTAGAAGAACTCGCACTCCATTAATGTACAGTTGGTGTGTGAGCATGCCCAGTACATCATGTTGGTGTATGTCCACTATCCTGGCAGCAGCCACCATACCTCTATTCTGAAGTAGTTAGCCTTTCCCAACGTCTTCAGGGAGAATCAGAATGTGGCTCCTCAGAGACAATTAGTACCCCCCACCCCCATACATGGCTCAAGATTCCACACCCCAAACCCCACCTTCCACTTCCAGCCAGCAAGAACATGGTGGAACAGATCCACGGTGTGATGAAGCAATGTTTCCGATGTTTGAAACGCTTGGACAGAGCCCTCCAGTACACAGTGTAGCAGGTGTCCAAGTTCATGGTGTTCTGCTGCACCCTTCATATCATCACCATCATGAGGACACGGGCATTGGGACCAGGAATCCGGAGGTTACCTCAGGAGGAAGAGGAGGAGGAGGCAGGGAGGTTATTTCCTGGATGCCTTCCAGCCAGTCTTGCCTAGTGCTTCTATACATTGCTACCCCAGTGGTTGCAGCATTTGTTATTCATTCATGTGATGTGGGCGTCGCTGCCTAGGCCAGCATTTGTTGCCCATCCCTAGTTACCCTTGAGAATGTGGTGGTGAGCTGCCTTCTGAACCGCTGCAGTCCATGTGGGGTACGTATACCCACAGCGCTGTTAGGAAGGGAGTTCCAGGAATTTGACCCAGCGACAGTGAAGGAACGGCGATATAGTTCCAAGTCAGGATGGTGTGTGACTTGGAGGGGAACCTGCAGCTGGTGGTGTTCCCATGCATTTGCTGCTCTTGTCCTTCCAGGTGGTAGAGGTCGCGGATTTGGAAGGTACTGTCTAAGGAGGCTTGATGAGTTGTTGCTGGACATAGTGTAGATTGCACACACTGCTCTCACTCTGACTGGTGCTGGAGTCACTGAGTCATTTATGGTTCAGATTGAGACCATGTTGTCTCTCTGCAGAGTAATCCAGTCAGTCCCATTCCCCCATTCAATCCCCGTGTTTCAGCAAGTTTCTCTCCTTCAACTGTCCATCCGGTTTTTTCTGGAAATCATTGTTCGTCTCCACTTCTACTACCATTGTGGGTAGTGAGTTACAGATCATTACCACTCGCTGTGTAAAACAAAAAAGTTCTTCCTCATATTCTCCCTGAATTTCTTGCCAGAACGTTCAATCTATGTCCCTAGTCCTTGTACTATTAGTTAAAAGGGACAGTTTTCCTTTTCTAACTTATCTACGCCTGTCATAATCTCATACACCTCGATAAAATCTCCACTCAATCTCTTTTGTTCGAAGGCAAACAAAGGCACATTTTCTAAACTAACTTTGTATCTAACCTCCGCTGCCCCTCTCAAGGACACTCACACCCTTCCCCACGTGTGGTGACCAGAACTGGACAGTATATTCCAGTTGGAGCGGAACCAATGTTCTGTAAATGTTCAGCATACGTCCCTGCTTTTGTCCTCAATGCCTCTGTTTTAAACCCAAATCCCATATACTTTGCTGCCCATTCTCAATATGTCCTGTTACCTTCACAGATCAATCCACCGGCAGGTTTCTCTGCTCCTGCACACTCTTTAGAACTGTGCTATTAGTCTATGTAACCTCTCTCTATTCCTACTGCCAAAATGCATCACCTCACACTCCTGTCTATTAAATTCCATCTGCCAGTAGTCTGCCCAGTCCGCTTGCGTGTCTGTGTCCTGTTGCAGGTGCTTCATATCATCCTGATTCTTTGCCCTCCTCCAAATTTTGTGTCATCGGAAATTTTGAGACTCCACTCATGGAACCATGGCCGTCCTGCTTTCCATCCCACCACAATTCCTCACCCCAATCCTTATGATCTTTTTTTTTATCCTTCCATGAATTTGTGTGTCACTGTCAATAATAGCATTTGCTGCCCATCCCGATTTGCTTTTGAACTGAGTGGCTTGCTAGGCCATTTCAGAGGGCAGTTAAAAGTCAACCACATTGCTGTGGGTCTGGAGTCACATGTCCGCCAGACCAGGTAAGGACAGCAGATTTCCTTCCCTAAAGGACATTCGTGAAGCAGATGGTTTCATACTTTCCAATGATAACCCAAAACTGCCAGCTTCCCAGTCACAGAAGCTCCAGGAGACAGAGAGAGAGCAGCAGCACAGCACTGATGGTGAATCCCCATCACTTGGTCTGATACTCACAGTCACCAGCTCAAATATTTACACTGCGTGTACCTTCGAGGCTGGTGTAGATTCGGAATCTGCACGTGGTGAGTCACAGTCTCATAGGATTGTTACAGGACAGAAGGAGGCCATTCGCCCTTTATGTCCATGTTGGATCTCTGTGAAAGTCACTCAGCTTGTCTCACTGCCCCTGCTTTTTCCCAAAGACCTGCAATTTTTTTTTATTTTCAGATAATTATCCAATTACCTTTTGAAAATTACGTTTGAATTTGTCTCCACCACACTCTCAGGCAGTTCATTCCAGATTCGAACCACTCACTGTGTTTATCCTCATGTCACCTTTAGTTCTTCTACCAATCACCTTAAATCAGTGTCCTCTGGTCTTGATCCATCCGCCAATGGCAACAGTTTCTCCCTATCCACCCATTCCAGATCCCTTATAACTTTGAACACTTCTGTCAAATCTCCTCTTCACTTTTTCTTCAAGCAGAACAGCCCCAGCATCCCCAATCTATCCATACAACAGCATTTCTCATTCCTGAATCCATTCCCATAAATCTTTGCTGCGCTCTCTCTAATGCCTTCACAACCTTCCTGAACTGTGATGCCCAGGACTGGACACAATATTCCAGTTGAGACGGAGGCAGTGTTTTATAAAGCTTCATCAAAGCTTCCTTGCTATTGTACTCTCTCTCTCTATTTATTAAACCCAGGATTCTGAATGCCTTACTGACTGCTTTCTCAACCTGCCTGCCACCTCCAACAATAGGATCATATATAGCCCCCAGGTCTCTCTGCTCCTGCATACCCTTTTGAATTGTCTCCTTTATTTTCTATTGCTTCTTCGCGGTCTTGCCGCCAAAATGAATCACTTCACACGTATCTGCATTAAATTTCATTTGCCACGTGTCCTCCCATTACACCTGCCTATCTCTGTCCTCTTGAAGTCCATCACTTTCCTCCTCTCTGTTCACAATAATGCCAAGTTTTCTGTCGGCTGCAAATTTTGAAATTGTGCCCTGTAGATCAAAGTACAGGTCATTAATATAGATCAAGAAAAACAGTGGCCCTATCACCGACCCCTGGGGAACCCCACTATAAACCTTCCTCCAATCTGAGAAATAACTGTTCATCACTACTCTCTGTTTCCTGTTACTCAGGCTGTTAATCTCACTTAGATCAGTTAGACAAGGAAAGACGGTTCGGATTAACAAATGATACAAAGACTTGGGGATACAAATTGAAGGTTTTGGTCTGAAGATGAAGGGCGATTGTGAGGAAAAACCTTTTGCCACAGTTGGTATTAATCACCTGGAACTCGCTGCCGACAAGGGTGGTGGATGAGGAGACAAAAAAAATGACTTCAAGAGGAAATTGGTAGGCCATCTGAGTGAAATAGACTTGCAGAGATACGGGGATCATGCGGGGGGGGGGGCGGGGGTGGGAGTGGCACCCACTCGACAGTTCCATGGAGAGTTATCATGGACACGATTAGCCGAATGGCCTCCTTCTGTGCTCTAAATAACTCAAAGACTTTATGACTCTATCAATGTCTACAACTTGTAGGTCCTTCCAGACAGCAGGATGAGGGGAGGTGGGAGTTAAGAAGGGACATAAGACAGGAGCATAGCATCATCCTGAATGCTCTTGGTGATGCCGGATGCTACGGGCTCTGTCACAGCCGGTCCCATGATATGGAGAACCATCTCCTCCCTCAGGCTCAGGGGATGAAGGAATGTTTGGCCCCCGTCGGTTCACTGCTGCTCCCTGTGATTATGGATTACCTTGTCCTGTAAGAGAGAGAGCAGAATGTCAGTGATTGTGTTGCTCTGTGTTTGGGTGATGTGCCTACCATAGCTGAATAGCTGGAGGTATGTGGAGGCAGTGAGAGGTGGGTGTGAGGCTAGTATCAGTGGAAGGTGTGTGAGGGTGAGGTGGAGTATGTGAATGTTGAGTGTGAGTACTGAGTTTAGAGACTGCTGATGTGTGAGTGATGGGGGTGTGGTACATTGAGCAGTGTGAGAGGTTGGTGGTGTTGGGGGTAGGAGATGTCATGTGGTGATGAATTCAGTGACATTGACCACCCTTGTGAGCTCATTAAACTTCTTCTGGCTCTGCTGCCAGGTCCTAGGGGCCAGACCTCTTGCATTCACCTACCTGGCCACCTGCTCCCATTCTCTGAGGAGGGCGTTGCTTGAGGGTCTCCACCCCACCCCACAGAAACATGGGCTCTCTTCTCCTGTCACCCGTCATGACTAAGGCATCTAGCACCTCATCCATGAACCGCAGAGACCTCTCTCTGTCCTCGTGTTCCATTTACCTTGTCTCCAATTGCAGCATTCACAGTCAGCAGCAGCAGCCTCCTGTGAATCTATGCAGCTTCTCTTTAAGAGGGACAGACTGCCTTTAAGAGCTGAATCCTGGCTGAAACACATGCCAGCCTCACATTCAGTTAGGTTCCTGTTAAATGTGCAGACAGTGGGCAGGGTAGTTCACACTGGGGTTCACGTGGAATTCATGGAAATGAGGAGGCAGCATGAAGTTTGTGTGTCACCTGCCTCAACAGGAACGGGCATGGGAAGATCACGAATCACAATCCCTATGCCCGAAAACGGGTGCAAAGTTTTCTTTCACTCTGTCTCTATTTCCCTTTCCCCTTTTCACCAACCCTCTCACTCTCTCTCTCCCTTTCTCTTCATTCTCTGTCTCTTACTCTCAGAATCAAGATTTATGTAGCACAGAAGGAGGCTATTCGCCCATTGTGTCAGTGCTGTCTCTGTGAGAGAGCTGTTTAATTAGTTCCTCTCCCATCCTCTTTCCACAGACTCCTGTTTATTTTTTCTTTTCGTGTATTTGTTAAATTCCTTTCTGAAAATATTATTGAATCTGCTTCCACCATGTTTTTAGGCAGTGAATTCCAGATCCCAACAACTCGCTGTGTAAGAAAATTCTCCTCATTTCACCTCTGGTTCTTTGTCAATTATCTTCAATCTGTGTCTTCTTAATACTGCACTTTCTGACACTGTAAACAGTTTCACATTAATTACCCTATCAAAACCCCTCATGATTTTGAATTCTATATTAAATCTCCTCTTACCCTTCACTGCTCTAAAGAGAACAATCCCAGCTTTTCCAATCTCTCCACATAACTGAATTCCCAGATCCCTGGTACCATTCCAGTAAATCACCTCTGTATCTTCACTAAGTCCTTGACATCCTTATCAAAGTATGGTGATCAGGATTAGACACAATTCTCCAGCTGGGACCTAACCAATGATGTATAAAGACCAGCATTTCCTCCTGAATTTTATTACTCTGTATCTCTCTCTCTAACACCAAGGACACGACATTTAGAGACATATAAGATAATCAGAGGGTTAGATAGGGTGGATAGTGAGCGTCTTTTTCCTCGGATGGTGATGGCAAACACGAGGGGACATAGCTTCAAGTTGAGGGGTGATAGATATAGGAGAGATGTGAGAGGTAGTTTCTTTACTCAGAGAGTAGTAAGGGCGTGGAACGCCCTGCCTGCCTGCCTGCAACATGTTACCTTCAAAGATCTGTGTGTGTACACCCCCAGTCTCTATAATCCTCCACCCACTTTATAATGGTACCATTTAGTTTATATTGTTTCTCCTCATACTTCCTACCCAAATGTCTCACTTCACATTGCACTGTGTTAAATTATATCTGCCATGTTCCTGTCCATTTCACCATTCAGTTTCTGTCTTCCTGAAGTCTGTTACTCCGCTTCTCACTGTTTATTAACATTTCTGCGCGTATGTCCATCTGAAAACGTTGACATTATCCCCCCTGTACACAACCCAACGGCAATAACATACAGAAACAGTGATCCCGACTGTGACCCTGGGGAACCCCACTGTGTACTTCCCTCCAGACTGAACAATAACCATTCTCCACTACTCTATGCTTTCTGTCACTTAGATAATTTCCTGCATGCTGGCATTGATTTTTGTTTTTAAAGCTGCATTTATATAGTGCCTTTCATGGCCATCAGACGTCACAAAGCACCTTACACACAATGAGAACTTCTTAAAGTGTAGTCACTCTTGTAATGTGGGAAACAAGCAGACAATTTCTGCACTGTAAGATCCCACAAGTAGCAATGTGATGATGATCAGATCTGTTTTTGTGATGTTGATTGAATGGTAAATCTTGACCAGGGCACTGGGGATAATTCCCCTCTGCTTCTTTGAAATAATCCAATGGGATCTTTAACTTCCACCTGAGAGTGCTTTTGCTTTTATTTTAGTGCAGGTGGGGCGTTGGCTTAACGTTTTGTTCAAAAGACGGCACCTCTGACAGTGCAACACTCCCTCAGTACTGTACGGCAGTGTCAGCCTTGATCCTTGTGATCAAGTCCAGTCGTGACACTTGATCTTCGAATCTGAAAGGGGAGAGAGATACAAACTGAGCCACGGCTGACATTGGTCCTTTAATCCCATGTGTTTCCAATTCGGTAACACGGCTGTTATGTGGTACTTCATCAAACACCTGTTGAAAGGATAGGAAAATTGTAAAAGTCCAGATGGGAACCATCACAGAATGATAGAATAGCACAACCTGAATGATGTCATTCTGCCCATCAAGTCAGTGCTGGCCCTTTCAAAGAGCAATCCAGTTACTCCCACTCCCTGACTCTTTCACGATATCCTAACATTTTTTCTGCATCAGATATTTATCCAATTCCCTTTTGGGATCTACTATTAAATCTGTATCCATCAACCTATCAGACAGAGCATTCGAAATCCAAACCACTCAGAAGCAAAATCCTCATGTCTGCTTCTTTTACCAATCGCCTTAAATCTGTGTCTCTGATTACCGGTCCCTTGGACATTGGAAACAGTTTCTCTTTATTTAATTTATCTAAATCCTTCCTAATGTTAAACACCTCAATCAAATCTCCTCTGAAAGTTCTCTGCTCTAAGGAGAACAACCCCAGCTACATAACTGCAATCCCTCATGCCTGGACAAATTCCAGTAAAACAGTTCTGTACCCTTAAGCCTTCGGAGAGAAGGCTTCACGTCCTTCCTAAAGTGTGGTTCCCAGTATTCGACACAAGACTCCAGGTGCATCTGAACTAGTATTTTACATATGTTTCACATAATGTCCTTGCTTTTGTTCTTTTTGCCTCTATTTTTGAACCCTAGGATCCCATATATTTATTAACTGTTTAGTTAACCTTTCCTGCCACCTTCAAAGATATGTGTTCAAGCACCCCAGGTGTCTCTGTTCTTTCACCACCTTTATAGTTGTACCATTTAACTTGTATTGTCCCTCTTCATTCATCCTTTCAAAATGTATTACCTCA
This sequence comes from Heterodontus francisci, assembly GCF_036365525.1. Lineage (NCBI taxonomy): Eukaryota > Metazoa > Chordata > Chondrichthyes > Heterodontiformes > Heterodontidae > Heterodontus > Heterodontus francisci. The sequence continues at coordinate 15,429 of NW_027141320.1, forward strand.
TGCATCTGCAATGTCAATTAAATATTGAGAAGATTGAAGTCATTGTTTTCTGTCTCTGCTCCAAACATTTCCTAGTTAAACACTTCATTCCTCTCCAATGTAAATGTTTGAGACTAACTTAAACTGTTCACATACTTGGTTGCATCGTTCACCTTGAGATATCTTGAGATGTGCTTCCTACCAAATATTCACACCACCCTTGGTGGATTTGCATTGCTGGTTAAAGAGGAAATGAACGCAATAGTGAGGCAGGATATTAGCGCTGACGATATCGAATCTGTATGGGTAGAGCTGAGAAACACTAAAGGGCAAAAAACGTTAGTGGGGGTTGTATATAGACCCCCAGACTGTAATGCTGAATTTGGGAATGGCATTGAACAGGAAATTAGAGATGCAACCGATAAAGGAACATCTGTAATTATGGGTTTCTTGACTCTGCATATAGATTGGGCAAATCAAATTGGTCACAATACATTGTGGAGGAATTCCTGGAGAATACACGGGATGGTTTTTAGGACCAATTCTTTGAGGAACCAGCTAGAGAACAGGCCATCCTAGACTGGTTATAGTGTAATGAGAGAGGAATAATTGACAATCCAGTTGTGCGAGATCCCTTGGGGATGAGCGACCAGAATATAATAGAATTCTTCATGACCTAGTTGATTCTGAGACTATGGTCGTGAATCTTAATAATGTAAGCTACGAAGGTATGAGGCATGAGTTGTCGATGATACATAGGGAAATGTTACTTAAAGAGATGACCCTGGATAGGCAATGGCAAACATTCAAAGAGCGCATGAACGAACTGCAACAATTGTTAATCCTGTCTGGCACAAAAGTAAAACTAACAAGGTAGCCAAATCATGGCTTACAAGGAAAATTAGAGACAGCATTAGATCCAAGGCAGAGGCATATAAATTTGCCAGGAAAAAGCAACAGACCTGAAGATTGGGAGCAGTTTAAAATTCAGCAAAGGAGCACCAAGGAATTGATTGAGAAGGGGAAAATGGAGTACGAGTGTCAGCTTGTGGGGAACATAAAAACTGACTGTAAATGAAACTATAGGTATGTGAGGCGGAAAAGATTGGCGAAGACAAATGTAGGTCCGTTACAGTCAGAAACAGGGAAATTTATTATGGGAAACAATGAAATGGCTGACCAACTAAATGCATACTTTAGTTCTGTCTTCACAAAGGAGGACACCAATATCATACCAGAAATGTTGGTGAATACAGGGTTTAGTGAGAGAGAGGAACTGAAAGAAATCAGTATTCGTCGAAAAATGGTGTTGGGGATGTTGATGGTATTGAATGCCGATAAATTCCAGGGCCTGGTAATCTACATCCCAGAGTACTTAAGGAAGTGGCCCTAGACATAGTGGATGCATTGGTGGTCATCTTCCAAGATTCTATGGACTCTGGAACAGTTCCTACAGATTGGAAGGTAGCTAATGTTACCCCACTATTTAAAAAGGGAGGTAGAGAGAAAGCAGGAAATTGTAGACCAGTCAGCCTGACATCGGTCGTGGGGGGAATCCTGGAGTCCATTATCAAAGATTTTTAGCAGAGCATTTGGAGAACCATGGTAGAATTGGACAGAGTAGGCACGGATTTATGAAAGGGAAATCATGTTTGATAAATCTACTAGAATTCTTCGAGGATGTAACTAGTAGAGTTGATGAGGGGGAGCCAGTGGATGTGGTTTAGTTGGATTTTTAGAAGGCTCTCGACAAAGTTTCACGTAAGGGATTAGCATGTAAAATAAAAGTGGACGAGACTGGGGGTAGTGTATTTGCGATGGATAGAAAATTGGTTGTCAGACAGGAAACAAAGCATTGGAACATACGGATAATTCTCTGAATGGCAGGCAATGACTAATGGGGTACCGCAGGGATCGGAGCTAGGACCCCAGCTATTCACAATATATATTCATGATTTAGATGAGGAAACTAAATGTAATATCTCCAAATTTGCAGAAGATACAAAATTGGGTGTGAGGGTGAGTTGTGAGGATGATGCAGAGAGGGTTCAGGGTGATTTGGACAAGTTGAGTGAGTGGGCAAATGCATGGCAGATGCAGTATAATGTGGATAAATGTGAAGTTATCCACTTTACGAGCAAAAACAGGAAGGAAAAATATTATCTGAACGGCTATAAACTGAGAGAGGGGAATATGCAGGGAGACCTGGGTCTTCTCGTACACCAGTCACTGAAGGTAAGCATGCAGCTGCAACAGGCGGCAGAAAAAGGCGAATGTTATGTTGGCCTTCACAGAGACAGGATTCGAGTACAGGAGCAGGGATGTTTTGCTGCAATTATACAGGGCCTTGGTGAGGCCGCACTTGGAATATTGTGTGCAGTTTTGGTCTCCTTATCTGAGGAAGGATGTTCTTGCTATAGAGGGAATGCAGTAGAATTTTAGCAGACTGATTTCTGGGGTGGTAGGACTGTCGTATGAGGAGAGATATTAGGATTCAATTCACTGGAATTCAGAAGAGTGAGGAGGGATCTCATCGAAACCTATAAAATTCTAACAGGACTTGACAGGGTAGATGCAGGAAGGATGTTCCCGATAGTGGGGGACTCCCGGACTAGGGCTCATAGTCTAAGGATACGGGGTAAAACTTTCAGGACTGAGATGAGGAGAAGTTTCTTCACCCAGAGAGTGGTGAGCCTGTGGAAATCTGTCATCCCGCCCATATCCAAGAGGGATTGGAATATTCTGGCCAGTGCCTCGGCTATTTCCACCATTCCTTCCCTCAGCAACCCTCATACATTCCATCCAGACTGGGTAAATGTTCAACTTTATTGTGGTACAAAAAGTGTTGGATTGAAAATGGTTAACTGAATCTGTTTGTTCCGTGACTGTAATTAATGTCAGTCTCCATGGGCCCTAATTGTGTCACTGGACGTTTTCCATCTTCTATTAATAAGGGGCTTCTTTCAATGTGTTATTCCATAGTGTCAGTGGGAACATCAGGCCCGGCACTGACAGAGATCAGCTGCTCAAGAGAGATAGAGAGAGGATAGATCAGAATCTGAGAACAAAAGACTGGAATGTTACAACAATGGGTCAGAATCTGAGAACAATAGATTGGAATGTTACAACAATGGTTCAGAATCTGAGAACAATAGATTGGAATGTTACAACAATGGGTCAGAATCTGAGAACAATAGATTAGAATGTGACAACAATGGGTCAGAATCTGAGAACAAAAGATTGGAATGGTGCAACAATGGATCAGAATCTGAGCACAATAGATTGGAATCTTACAACAATGGACAGGAGTTTATCCTCGGATCTTTACTCTCTTTCTACATATTATGATTGGCACTCATTAAACTTCCGTATCTATCTCGCACTGAAGATTATTCAATACATTTACTATCCCATCCTGGCTATTATTGGTGTCACTGGTAAGTCTCTCTATCTGGCTATTTATTCTTTAAACCATGTTTAACAGCATTACTGCTCCTGTAATTTACTCTGCCCTTCTTGCTGCCGTTGTTTTGCCTGGTGAATATCTCCAGCTATTAGCTCCATAAACCATTCTCAACTGTATTACAGTTCTTGTCATTTACTCTCTCATCTTTGCTGCTGTTGTTGTCTCTATTTCAGGCTAGGAGATCTGTAAACCTTGTTTCAATGAAATGCTGTTCTGTTATGTAAATTTGGGGAATACAGAAGCCAGTGTCATTGGTCTCCATCACAAACTCCATCCCCTATCTGGGAAGCACATACTACACTCTGCCCAATATCTGAGCTTGAACCAGACAGTTTACAACTTCTGTGTTATATTTAAACCTGAGCTGAGTTCATCTCCATATTCTTTCCATCACCAACCCTGCCTACTAACACCTCTGTAATATCACCCGTCTCCACTTCTGCCTCAGCCCATCTGCTGCAAAAACCCTCATCCGTGTCACCGTTAAATCCACACTGGACTATTACAATTCTATCCTGGTCACCCTCCCAGTTATAAACATCCATAAACCACAGTCCATCCAGTACTCTGCTGCCTGTATCCTAACACACACCAAATCCCGATCACCCATCACCCCTGTGTTCACTGATCTACATTGGCTCCCAGTCTGGCAGCGCCTTCATTTTAATATTCTCCTTCCTGTGTTTGAATCTCTCCATGGCCTCACCCCTAAAGATAGTCCCATTTCCCTGTCCATTTCCCATATTCCTGCAACTCTTTTGACATCAATCTTTTTTCAGTTCTCCTTTTAAAGTGAATGTATTTCCCTCTGTATCTGTCCCGAGCCCCGATTTTAGACTCTGCAGCACTACTGGTGCTGACGGTACAGAAGCTGGGATACATAAAATGATGAGAACTGCAGAGCCGACCACTGCTAGTGCACAATACCCCATGCTGGGCAGGGCTCCAGCAAACTCGTATCATCTATGTTCTATTCGTGTGGTCCTCACAGCCGGTCAATTCTAGTGTGGCCAGCACAGTGTCCCAAGCTGGTCAGGGCACTAGCTCAATCGTACCGGATATGTGTTGTTCCTTTGAGGATGGATTTGAAAGTGATGTCAATGCACCATACCGGGAACTTTGATGTACGTCTTTGAAACTTGGTCTGTGCATGTCCACTGACCGCCTGTGTTAGTCACTCTCAGCTGAACATACATTCAGCAGCACGAGGTACCCCCTCTAGTGTTATTTAAAAGCACCAGGCATCCAACTTACAGCTTTTGACTTCCTTCTGCTATTGTAAAGTTAGTGGAGGTTCTGTGGATGTTTTTTTGGAGGTTGTGTTGTGAGCTGCTGCAGACATTCAGGAAGGACAGAGGATTTGGTGACCCAACTCTGGACGAGGTATGGGGACTGTAGTTACAGTGTCGCTGTGTCTGTAACATGACCAACACTTGGAGTGGAGACAGCAGAGAGGGGAAGCTCTGTAAAGAGGGAGGAGGAGGGGGCGTTGCCCGACCCACCCCGGGTTTTCCAAGAGCAATTTTCCTACCTGCACCGAACCCAGGAGCAGTGCGTGAGGTGACTCTGATTCAATAAGGAGGAGGTCACAGAGCTGTGCCACCTCCTGTAACACGACCTGGAGCCTCTCACCAGTGTGAGGACGGAGCTGTCAGTGGCTGTTAAGGTCACAGCTTCATTGAAACTCTATGTATCTGGATCTTTCCAGGCAGGAGCCGGAGACATATCCAAAATACTGTCATAGAGTCATTTACAACACAGAAGGAGGCCATTCGGTCCCTCCATGCCAGCTCTGCTGGAACAATCCAGTCAGTCCCACTCCCCTAACAATCCCCATATAACTGCAAGTTCATTTCCTTCAGGTGTCCAACCAGTTTCCTTTTGAAATCATTGATTGTCTCGTCTTCCACCACCGTCATGGGCAGTGAGTTCCAGCTCATTAACGTCAACTGTGTAAAAAAGTTCTTCCTCATTTTCCCCCTGCATCCCTTACCCAAACCTTCCATCTGTGTCCCCTAGTCCGTGTTTCATCAGTTAATGGGAACAGTTTTTCCTTGTCTTTCTTATCTAAGTCTATCATAATCTTGTACACCTCTATCAAATCTCTCTCAATCTCCTTTACTCCAGGGAGAACATCTCCATCTTCTCCAAACTAACCTTGTAACTACCCATCCCGCTCCCCCCGGCACCCCCCACCACCCCCCCCCCCCCCCCCCCCGCACCAATTCCTGGAACCATTCTGTTAAATCTCCTCTGCACCCTCCCAAGGACCTTCACATCCTTCGTAAAATGTGGTGACCAGAACTGGACACAGTTCTCTAGTTGGGGCCGAACCAAAGCTTGATGAAGGTTCTGCATAACTTCCCTTATTTTGTATCTTTGTCTCTAATGATAAATCCCAAGATTGAACATAGAACATGTAACAGTACACACAGTACAGGCCCTTCAGCCCACGATGTTGTGCCGAACCTTTAACCTACTCTAAGATCAAACTAACTACCTACCCGTCATTCTACTATCATCCATGTACCTATCCAACAGTCGCTGAAATGCCCCTAATGTATCTGCTTCTACGACCACCGCTGGCAGCGCATTCCACACACCCACCACTCTCTGTGCAAAAAACCTACCTCTGACATCTCCCCAAAACCTTCCTCCAATCACCTTAAAATTATGCCCCCTGGTGATAGCCCTTTCCACTCTGGGAAATCGTCTCTGGCTATCCACTCTATCTATGCCTCTCATCATCTTGTACACCTCTATCAAGTCACCTCTCATCCTTCTTCGCTCCAATGAGAAAAGACGTCGCTCCCTCAATCTTTCTTCGTAGGACATGCCCTCCAGTCCAGGCAGCATCCTGTTAAATCTCCTCTGCACCCTCTCGAAAGCTTCCACATCCTTCCTATAATGAGGCGACCAGAACAGAACAGAATATTCCAAGTGTGGTCGATATTTTGCTAAACACTCACCAAACAGGTCCTGCCTAGCTCAATGCATATGGAGCCCCAGATCCTTCTGTTCTGGCATAAACGTTAGAACTGTGTCATTAAGTCTATATTGCCTTCCTATTCCTTCTGTTCAAATGCATCAGCTCACACTCCTCTTTATTAAATTCTACCTGCCACTTCTCTGTCCATTCTGCTTGCCTATCTCTCTCCTGTTGCAGGCAGTTTGTATCATCCTCACTGCTTACCACTCCTCCAAGTTTGGTATCTTCGGAAAATTTTGAAATTCTACTCTGTATTCCAGGATCATTTACATACAGCAAAAATAAATAAATAAATCAGTATTCCTAGCACTGAACCTTGGGGAACATCACTGTCTACCATCCTCCAGTCTGAAAAACAACCATTTAACACAAGCCTCTTTTTGTTGTCCTTTGGACAATTTTTGATCCAATTGGATGCTATTCCATGAGCTTCAATTTTGTTAACCAAGCTTTTGTGTGGTTCTTCATCAAATACTTTCATAAAATCCATGTAGACAACATCCACCACATTCCCTTCATCAACCTTCTCTGATCATCAAAATAAATTCAATTAGTTCATCAAGCATAATCTGTCTTTTAGAAATCCGTGCTGACTATGCTTAAATAAATCAAGCCTCTCCTAGAGTGTTTTGCCCTTTTTCCCTTATTATTGTTTCTAAAACCTTACTCACAACTGAAGTTACACTAACTGACCAGTAGTTGCGAGGCCTGTGTGTTGTCCAGTGATAATTCTGGGAGGTGAGGGTGACCATCTATGTCATCATTTCTCCCTCAGCAGGGAGAAGCAGGATGAGAGATCTCGTGGCCTTGTCAGGATAGCGGGATTCCTGATGGTGTAGGTTGCTCTTCCGGGCCCCCAGTTCAATAGGGAGAGTCACAGGAACTGGAAGAACTCTCACTCCATTAGTGTACAGTTGGTGTGAGAGCATGCCCAGTACATCATATTGGTGAATGTCCACTATGCTGGCTGCAGCCACCATACCTTCATTCTGAAGCAGTCAGCCGGTCCCAACACTTCGGTCTCCATGCTGATTCAGAATGTGGCTCCTCGGAGACAAAGGAATCCCGCTCTGGACACAGCTCATGTTTCTACTCCCCCAAACCACCTCCCACCGCCAACCAACATCACACAATTAACTTGTGTATAACGTGGGCAATGGGGTCACCAGAAATAGACCATCGGTGTGATGAAGCAATGCTTCCGATGTCTGAACCGCTCAGGAGGAGCCCTCCACTGCACATTGGATCAAGTGTCCAAGTTTATGGTGTTCTGCTGCACCCTTCATATCATCACCGTCATGAGGACACAGTCATTGGCACCAGGAATCCGGAGGACACTTCAGGAGCTGGAGGAAGCAGGGAGGATATTTCCTGGATGCCCTCGACCAGGACAATTCTTGCTAAGATTTCGGTTCCCATAGGACAACTTCCCTTTCCCACCATGGATCCCCCATTCTCCACCATTACACCCATCTCAGACGGCGCATTACAGTGTTATTACCGCACAAAAGGAACTATTCAGCCCGTCGTGTCTGCACCGGCTCTCCGCATGAGAAATTCACCTAATCCCATTCCCTGCCTTCTTCCCGTACCCCTGCACATTCTTCCTTCTCATATACCAGTTTATACAGCTTTAGCATGTTTACAGATGTGGTCACCCCTCTGCTTATGAGTATGCAGGGAGAGAGGGAATGGATGATCACCAGACAGTCAAAAAGAATCCGGCAGGTAGTGCAGGAGACCCATGAGTGCATCTCACTCTCCAACAGGCATTCAGTTCTGAATACTGAGGACAATGATGCTTCACCTGGGGAGTACAGCCAGAGCCAAGTCCATGGCACCACGGGTGGCTCAGCTGCAGAGTGGGATACAGGGATGACTGAAAGAGCCATAGCGATCGGTGGTTCAATAGTCAGGGGAACAGACGGGCGTTTCTGTGGCCTCAGACGTGAATCCAGAATGGTGTGTTGCCTCCCTGTTGCCAGGGTCAAGGATGTCACTGAGCGACTGCAGAGCATCCTGAAGGTGAAGGGGAACAGCCAGAAGTCGTGGTTCACATCGGAACCAACGACATAGGTAGAAAGAGGAATGTTGTCCTCTGGTCAGAATTTGGGAGCAAGGGAAGAAATTGACAAGCAGGACGTCAAAAGTAGCAATCTCCGGATTACTCCCAATGCCACGCACAACTGAGCACAGAAATAGAAAGATAAGACAGATGGATGTTTGGCTGGAAATATGGTGCAGAAAGGAGGGCTTCATATTCCTGGGAAACTGGGACCGGCTCTGGGCGAGATGGGTCCTGTATAGGCAGGCAGATTTGCACCTGAACAGAGTCGGGACTGGGTTCCTTGCGGAACGTTTTGCGAGTACTGTTGGGGAGGGTTTAAACTAGTTTGGTAGGGGGATGGGGACCTGAGGGTAGACTCAGCCGGGACAAAATCAGCAATGAAAATGGAAGGCGGAAAATTAATGGATGAGTCTGGAAGACAGAGGAAACAAAGGTTATAAAATAAAGATGAAGAGCTTAGCAGTGCTCAGGGGTATCTATTTCAATGCAAGGGGTATAGCAAATAAAGCAGATGAGCTGAGGGCACAGATAGACACGTGGTAGTATGATATCATAGCTATTACAGAAACATGGCTTAAGGAGGGACAGGAATGGCAGCTCAACGTTCCTGGTTACCGGGTTTTCAGACGCGATGGGGAAGGTGATAAGAAAGGAGGGGGAGTGACAATTTTGGTCAAGGTATCTATTGCAGCTGTGAGGAGGGATGATATGTTGGAAGGTTCATCAAGTGAGACCATATGGATTGAACAAAGGAACCAAAAAGGGTCAATCACACTGCTGGGAGTGTGATCTCGACAGTCAAATAGTCAGAGGGAGATGGAAGAGCAGATATGTAGGCAAGTCTCTGAGAATTGCCAGAACAATCGGGCAGTAATAGTAGGGGATTTTAATTACCCCAATATTAACTGGGATAATTTTAGTATGAAGAATTGAAGGAGCAGAAATCTTGGGCTGTATTCAGGAGAACGTTTTTGACCTGGATGTAACAAGTCCAACAAGAGAAGGTGCCATTTTGGACATTGTTTTAGGAAATGAGGATGAGCAGGTGGAAGGAGTAGCAGTGGGAGAGCATTTTGGTGGGAATGATCATAATTCAGTTCGTTTTAACATAATTATGGACCAGGACAAGAGATATATCAGCAGTTAGCGTTCTCAATGGGGCAAGGCTGATATTACTAAACTGTGGAGCGAAAGTGGACTGGAAACAGCTGCTTGAAGGTAATTCAGTCTCAGAGCAGTGGGAGGCATTCAAAGGGGAGATTCAAGAGGTTCAGGATAAGCATGTTCCCACAAAGAATAAGGGTGAGTCGGCCAAATCTCGACTCCCATGGATGTCAAGGTGCCGACAGGGTCGGATAAGACAGAAAGGGGAAGCATATATCCGACACTGAGAACTCAATACAACAGAAAGTTGAGAGGAGTTTAGAAAGTGGAGGGGTCAAATCAAAAAGGAAATTAGGAAAGGAAAGAGAGGGAATGAAATAATATTGGTAAGCAAAATCAAGGTGAACCCAAAGATGTTTTCCCAATACATTACGAGTAAGAGGATAACTGAGGGGAGAGTAGGACCCATAATAGATCAGAAAGGTAACCTTTGTAGAAGGGTGGAAGATATTGGTATGGTTCTTTATTGAACACTTTGCGTATGTCTTCAGAAAAGAGGGGGGATTTTGATATTGTCGTTAAGGAGGAGGAGTGTGAATTATTGGATGTGACAAACACAGGGAGAGAGGAAGTATTAATGGGATGAGCATCCTTGAAAGTTGAAAAATAACTACAGCCGGATGAAATGTACCCCAGGCTGTTCGAAGAAGCAAGAGAAGAAATAGCAGAGGGTCTGCCCACCATCATTTTCCAATCCTCACTAGATACAGTTGTGGTGCTGGAGTATTGGTGAATTGCTAACATTGTACCTCTGTTTAAAAAGGGAGCGAAGGATAGTCTGAATAATTACAGGCCAGTCAGTCTAACCTAAGTAGTGGGCAAATTATTGGAATCTATTCTGAGAGACGGGATAAACTGTCACTCAGAGAGACACAGGTTTATCAAAGACAGTCAGCATGGATTTGTTAAGGGACGCTCTTGTTTGACAAAATTGATCGAATTTTTTGAAGATGTTGCAAGGAATATAGATGAGGGTAGTGCAGTTGATGTGGTCTACATGGATTTTAGCAAGGCTTCTGACAAGGTCCCACATGAGAGACTGGTTCAAAAAATAAAATCCAATGGCATCCAGAGAAATGCAGCAAGGCAGATACAAAATTGGCTCAGTGGCAGGAAACAAAAGGTAATTATTGACAAGTATTTTTGTGACTGGAGGAATGTTTCCAGTGTCATTCCACAGGGCTCAGTAATGGTTCCCCTGCTTTTTGTGGTCATATTAAAGATTTAGACGTAAATGTAAGGGGTATGAATTAGACTTTGCAGACGACACAAAGATTGGCCGTGTAGTCGACAGCGAGAAGGCTGCAGGAAGATATTGACGGTCTGGTCACATGGGCAACAAAATGGGATTCGACCCGGATAAGTGTGAGGAGCTCAAACAAGCAAAGGAATACACGATTACAAGGACAATACTGAGAAGTGTAGAGCAAGTAAGGGACTTTGGAGTGAATGCCCACATATCCCTGAAGATGGCAGGATAGGTCAATAAGGCAGTTAAGAAGGCATATGGAATCATTTCCCATTTTTAGCTGAGGTATAGAATGTAAGAGCTGGGAGGTTATGCTGGAACTGTATAAATCATTGGTTAGGCCACATCTTGAATATTTTGTGCAGTTCTGGTAACCACATTACAGAAAGGAAGTAATTGCACGAGAGAGGGTACAGAGGAGATTTATGAGGATGTTGCTCGGACTGGAAAAATGCAGCTATGAGGAAAGATTGGATAGGCTGGGATTGTTCTCCATGGAACAGAGAAGGCTGAGGGGAGATCTGATTGAACTGAACAAAATTTTGTGGAGCCTGGATAGAGTGGAGGTGAAGGCTCTATTCACCTTAGCAGAAAGGTCAGTGACTGGGGGACATAGATTTAAAGTGATAGGTAGAACTTTCAGAAGGGAGTTGAGGAAAAACATGTTCACCCATAAATACAAAATTGTGTCAGTGACAGGAAACAAAGGGTAATTGTTGAAGGGTATTCACTGGAGGACTTTCCCGTGGTTTTCCATAGGGCTCGGTACTGGGTCCCTTGCTTTTAGTGAGGGTCTAGAACTCACTTCCTGAAAGGATGGTTGAGGCAGAAACCCTCTACTGATTCAAAAAGAGTCTGAATGTGCACCTCAAGTGTCATAATCTGCAGGGTTATGGATTACATGCTGGAAGGTGGGATAAGATAGGTGGATAACTTTTCGGCTGGCACCGACACGATGGGCCAAGTGGCCTCTTTCTGTGCCTTAAATTTTCAACGATTCTATGATTCTATAACACGAATCACGCTATCCTCCTTAACACTCACAATATGTCAACAAACTATCAAGATTATCAGAAATGATTTTCCATGAAGCTATCCGTGCTGCTTGTCATTTATTAAGATATGATTTTACAGGCAAGAAATATTTTTGTGCTGGGTTATGGCCTCCAGAATTTTCCAAGAATCAACATGAGACTGACAGTTACAGGATTTATCTAACCTCCCCTTTTTTAAACAGTGTGTAACATTTACAGCCCTCCAGTTCTCTGGCATCATTTTTTTAATTCATTCATGGGATGTGGACATCATTTATTGCCCATCCCGAATTACCCTTGAGAAGGTGGTGGTGAGCTGCCTTCTTGAACCACTGTAGTCCACGTGGGGTAGGTACACCCACAGTGCTGTTAGGAAGGAAGTTACAGTATTTTGACCCAGTGACAGTGAAGGAACTGCAAGATAGTTTCAAATCAGCATGGTGTGTGGCTTGGAGGGGAACTTGCTGGTGGTGGTGTTTCCATACATCTGCTGCCCTTGCCCTTCTATGTAGTAGAGGTTGTGTGTTTTGAAGGTGCTGTCTAAGGAGCCTTGGTGTGTTGCTGCAGTGCATCTTGCAGATGGTACACACTGCTGCCACTGTGCATCGATGGTGGAGGGAGTGAATGTTGTGGATGGGGTGCCAATCGTGTGATGCCTTGTCCTGGATGGTGCCGAGCTTCTTGAGTGTTTTTGGAGCTGCAGCCATCCAGACAAGCAGAGAGAATTCAATCACACTCCTGACATGTGCCTTGTAGATGGTGGACTGGCTTTGGGGAGTCAGGAGGTGAGTTCCTCGCCTCAGGATTCCTCGCATATGACCTGCTCTTTTAGCCTTGGTATTTATGTGGCTATTGCTGTTCAGTTTCTGGTCAATAGTAGCCCCTGGGATGTTGATAGTGGGGGATTCAGCGATGGTAATGTCATTGAATGTCAACGGAGATGATTAGATTATCTCTTGTTGGAGATGGCCATTGCCTGGCACTAGTGCAGTGCGAATGATACTTGTCAATTATCAGCCCAAGCCATGATATTGTCCAAGTCTTGCTGCATTTCTGCACGGACTGCTTCAGTACATTGGAGTCACGATTGGTCATGAAAATTGTGCAATCATCAGCGAACATCCCCACTTCTGACCTTATGATTGAAAGAATGTAACTGATGAAGCATCTGACGATAGTTAGGCCTAAGATACTACCCTGAGGAACTCTTGCGGTGATGTCCTGGAGCTGAGCTGATTGACCTGCAACAACCACAACCATCTTCCTTTGTGCTAGGTATGACTCCAACTAGCAGAGAGGTTCCCCCCTGATTCCCACTGACTCCATTTTGCTCGGGCTCCTTGATGCCATACTCAGTCAAATGCTGCCTTGATGTCAGGGCAGTCACTCATACCTCACCTCTTGAGTTCCGCTCCTTTGTCCATGTTTGAACCAAGGCTGTAATGAGGTCAAGAGCTGTGTGACCCTGGCGGAACCCAAACTGAGCGTCACTGAGCAGGTTATTGCTAAGCAAGTGCTGTTTGATAGCACTTTCGATGACACCTTCCATCACTTTACTGATGATTGAGAGGAGGCTGATGGGGCGGTAATTGCCGGGTTGGACATGTCCTCGTTTTGTGTCCAGGACATAGCTGGGCAATTTTCCACATTGCAGGGTAGATGCCAATGTTGTAACTGTACTGGAACAGCTTGATGGGGGAATGGAAGCTCTGGAGTACAGGTATTCAGTACTATTTCCGGAATATTGTCAAGGCCCATAGCCGTTGCAGTCTCAAGTGCCTTCAATCGTTTCTTGATATTATGCGGAGTGAATCGAACCCTGAGAAACAGTACTGTATACTCCCCTCCACCTCCAGTCTGAACAATCACTGTTCACCACTTCTCGCTGCTTTCTGTCCCTCAGTCAGTGTCATATCCACACTATCACTGTCACATTAATCCATGTCAGAACAAGTCTATGAAATGTCATTTGATCACAGGCCTTCTGAAAATCTATATACATAAGTGGATAGACATGAGTCGGGGCAGAGGATGTTGCCAAGGTTCTTAATGAGTACTTTGTATCTGTCTTAACCAAAGGTGTGGAGGACAATGCAGATATTGTGGTTGAGGAGGAGGAGTTTGAATTATTGGATGTGATATACATAGGAGAGAGGAAGTATTAACGGGATTAGCATCCTTGAAAGTTGATAAATCACAAGGGCCTGATGAAATGTATCCGAGGCTGTCAAATGAATTGAGAGAGGAAATAGCAGAGGGTCTGACCATCATTTTCCAATCCTCACTGGATACAGGTGTAGTGCCAGAGGATTGGTGAACTGTTAACATTGTACCTCTTTAAAAATGGAGCAAGGGATAGACCAAATAATTGCAGGCCAGTCAGTGTAACCTCAGTAGTGGGGAAATGATTGGAATCTATTCTGAGAGACAGGATAAACTGTCACTTAGAAAGTGTCAGGTCAATCAAGGACAGTAAGCATGGATTTGATAAGGGAAGATATTGTTTGACCAACTTGATAGAATTTTTCGACGAAGTAGCAAGGATGATAGATGAGGGTAGTGCAGATGATATGGTCTCCGTGGATTTTGGCAAGGCTTTTGACAAGGTCTGATGTGGCATACTAGATAAAAAAAAATAAAATCCCATGGAATCCAGGGAAATGCAGCAAACTGGATACAAAATTGGCTCAGTGGCAGGAAACAAAGGGTGATTGTTGACGGATGTTTTACTGACATGAGGTCTGTTTCCAGTGGTGTTCCACAGGGCTCAGTACTGGATCCCCTGCTTTTTGTCGCACATATTAACGATTTGAACGTAAATGTAGGGGGCATGATCAAGATGTGTGCAGATGGCACACAGATTAACAATGTGGTAGATAGCGAGGAGGATAGCTGTAGGCTGCTGGAAGATACTGATGGCAGAAAAGTGTCAAATGGAATTCGACCTGGTTAAGTATGAGACGATGTAATTGAGGAGGTCAAACAAGGCAAAGGGATAGACGATTAATTGGAAAATACTGAGACGTGTAGAGGAAGTGAGGGACCTTGGAGTCAATGTCCACTGATGTCCTGAAGGTAGCAGGTCAGGTCGATAAGGTGGTTAAGAAGGCATATGGAATCCTTTCCTTTATTAGCTGAGGTATAGAATACAAGAGCAGGGAGGTTATACTGGAACTGTATAAATCATTGGTTAGGCCACAACCTGAGTACTGTGCAGTTCTGGTCACCTCATTACACAAAAGATGCAATTGCACTAGAGAGGGTACAGAGGAGATTTACAAGGATGTTTGCCAGGACTGGAAAATGCAACTATGAAGCAAGATTAGAGAGGCTGGGGTTGTTCTACTTGGAACAGAGAAGTCTGAAGGGAGAGCTGATTGAAATGGACATAATTTTGAGGGGCTTGGATAGAGGGGAGGTGACGACTCTATTCACCTGAGCAGAGAGATCAGTGACTAGGGGGCATTGACTTAAAGTGCTTGGTAGAAGGATTAGCGGGGAATTGAGGAGAAACTTGTCCACCCAAAAATACAATATTGGCTCAGTGGCAGGAAACAAAGAGTAATTGTTGTAATAAAAGCAAAATACTGCGGAAGCTGGAAATCTGAAGTAAGAACAATAAATGCTGGTCTGGCAACATCTGTGGAGGGAGAAGCAGAGTTAAGTTTTCAGGTCAATGATGAAGGGTCACTGACCTGTCACGTTAACTCTGCTTCTCTCTCCACAGATGCTGCCAGACCTGCTGAATATTTACAGCATTTCTTGCTTTTATTGAAGTGTAGTGGTTGACAGGTATTTTACTGACCGCAGGACTGTTTACAGTGGCGTTCCACAGGGTTCAGTATTGCATCCCCTGTTTATAGTGAGGGTCTAGAACTTACTGCCTGAAAGGATAGTTTGAGCGGAATCCCTCCACTCAGTGAAAAGGAATCTGGATATTCACCTCAACTGTCATTATCTGCAGGGCTGTGGATCAAATGCTGGAAGGTGGGATTAGAATAGGTGGATCATTTTTCCGCCGGTGCAGACACAATGGGACAAGTGGCCTCTTTCTGTATCTTAAACTTTCTATGATTATCTTACATGAAACACTCACAGTTACGTCCTCAACGAACTTGATCAAGATTATCAGGAACGATATTTCATTAACCTTTTTGTGCTGCTTGCCATGTATTAACCCGTGTTTTACAAGCAAGATGTATTTTTGTGCTGGGTTATGACCTCTAGAAGTTTCCAACCACCAACATTAGACTGATACTTACAGTGTTTACCCAACCTCTCCTTTTTAAACAGGGTGCAACATTGACAATCCTCCAGAACTCTGGCATCACTCCCATATCCAAGGAGGACTGAAAGATTTTGTCCAGTGCCTCTGTCATTTCCACCATTCCTTCCCAGTAACTCTCATAATTCCCATCCAGACTGGGTAAATGTTCTACTTTATTGTGGTACAAAAAGTCTTGAATTGAAAGGGGTAAACTGAACAAGTTTGTTCAGTGACTGTAATTAATGTCAGTCTCCATGGACCCTAATGGTGTCACTGGAGGGTTTCCCTCTTCTATTAATACAGGACTCCTTTCAATGTGTTTTCTGAAAGTGTCAGCGGGAGTATTAGCTCCGGCACTCAAAGGGATCCGTGGCTGCAGAGAGAGGGAGAGGAGATATCAGAATCTGAACAATAGATTGGAATGTTACAACAATGGGTCAGAATAGGAGAACAATAGATTGGAATGTTACAGCAATGCGTCAGATTCTGAGAACAATAGATTGGAATGTTACAACAATGGGTCAGAATCGGAGAACACTAGATTGGAATGTTACAACAATTGACAGGAGTTTATCCGATTGGTTTGGCCTGGTTACTGCGGATTATTATTGGATAACATTAGAATTGCGGATCGCTTATGCTCTGAAGATGATTCAATTTATTTACTATCCCATCCTCGCTACTACTGGTGTCCCTGGTAAGTCTTTGTAACCAACTATTAGATTCATAAACCATATTTCACTGATTTAGTGTTCTTGTCATTTAAATCGTGAGAAGACTGAAACCATTGTCTTCAGTTTCTGTCACAAACTCCATTCCCTGTCCATGATCTGCATCCCCCTCACTGGCCATTGTCTTCGGCTGAACTAGGAAGTGAACAACCTCAGGTATCTATTTAATGCTGAGCTGAGTTTATCACCATATTCTCTCCATCCCCAGCCCAGCCAATTGTTATGGCCAGGTGAGGAGGTGTCACAGTGGACCTTCTTTATTTGACAGCAACAGTGTTTGTCCTTTATAAACAGTGAATATGCTTAACGTCTCAGTGAGTCTTTTACATTTTACCTTTGGTATGATGGTGAAGGAACTGATTGGACAGGTTCTCTTGAGTTCTCTATAAACCCAATCTAAATAAAATCATTAAAAATACACAACACACAGTTACACGTACACACTCACACGAGAATCACACAGAAATAGATTACAGAGTGAGAAGTAAATTTGTGGTTGGATTGGAGTCCAGAATTAATTTTAAAAAAAACTCATTCAGTGATCTTGGGGGATTCCGTGGTTTCCCAGCTGAAGTTATATTCTTGACGTCTTTTGCTTCTCGAAGTGCAGTTTGTGGCTGGTCCAAATTGCTCAGAGTTTTCTTTGAGGCTTTCTTCCCCTGGTTACTCTGTCTGTAACAATCTGTAGGCTTGAGGGGCCCACAGTCGCATGTGGTTTTCAAACTTTTGATGTTAGGTGGAGAGAGAGACGGAGAGAGAGAGGTGGGTGGTCACAGCCCTTCTGCTTCTGCACAGTTTGAATCACTGGCTTGTCTGTCTTTGTCCAGGGGAAACTCCCAGCTTTCACAGAGTTGGACAGAAGGACTTATGACTGCCTCAGTGCACTCTCTGGACCCTTCTAATGAGATTCAAAGTTAGAAACTTCTATCTCCCCAGGGTTCAGGATATTTATACTTGGAGGAGTTTGCTCTTTGAAATTCAATGTGTCAGGGTAGCCTTGTATGCCGTGTTAATGAATGTAATCTTAGGTCAGTCAATCACTAGAGCAAGCCAATGATATAGGTCCCGGCTCATCAGACGTGTGTCTCCTGTCGTAGGCCTTGGAATGTGAAAAGGTGTTTCAGATGCCAATTGCGGTGGCCATCTTGGCTGCCAGCTTTTTCAATGTTAACTGTAGGATGTTTTCTATTGAAAGTTTAGTGTAAGTTTCCAATCGATTAATTAAATTTCCTCATTTGGCATATTGTGTTATCGTGACACCACCACAGCACATGGAAAGAAATGTGATAATAGGAAAATGTCATTGCAGAATTGTGGGAAGAAAACGAAAGAAATACACATGCATTCTCAATAATCACTTCTCAAATTCACACATTAATCTTAGAATTACTGCAGCTGACATTGTCTGTTACAGCTGTACTGATTTAATATTTTTGGCGTTTTGTCTGGGATGGTTATGTGTTGGGGTCGACCCTGGACAATGTATTACCAATTGCTTGTATTCCTTTTCTCTCCTCTAATGAAGTTTTAACTACTCAGGTACTATGCACATTGATAATCTTTCTCCCTAAACCGGCAGTGTGCCATAAATTGTTTTTTTAGACCATGTGAGGTGTCTGAGATTTCCTCTGGGCCTTTGTTCTTGCAGAGATCTGCTGTGAAATTGTTGGGTTTGATGAGCTTTGGGTTTGGGATCTGATCATTGGGTTCTTCAGTGGGTAGATCCACACTGACCTTACTTTTAGCTTTCTGGTGAGGTACACAAGTGCTGTTTACTTTAGGGTATTTTCCCTTCACTTTTCCCTTAACTATGGGAAGGAATTTTTTTTATCTACCATAGGGTAGTCTTTTGCGACATTACTGCTCGCAGGTCTCTGTCCAGCTTTCACTGCACTCTCCAGCGGCACTTCGACTAGGTGTGGCATCTCCCTCACCATTGACATGCATTTTTGGGACCTTTCCCTGATCCTTGCACGTTTCTGGAAATGCTGTTAGCAGCCTTTTGCGGGTGCATCTTTGACCTGCATTTAATGAGGAGAGTGTGTGGTCCAATTTATCTGACATTTCAGGGTTGGCAAATCGGAGAGTAGGGGGTTCCAGTTGGGAATTCTCCTGGCCATCCTCTAACCTGTCCTCACTGTACTTTTCAATCCTCCCCTCCTGACTGTCTGGCAGATCTGTACTTGTCTGTCCCCTCCACAGCATTTACTTTTTTTCCTTTGGTCTGGGGTGTCAATTAAATAATGTACCTGACTAGTCCTTTTGCCACTCGATATGGACCACTGAACTGGGAATTAAGGGGTTCGCCATGAATTGGGAGTATTAACAATACATGGTTTCTGGGTTGCCATGTTCTAGCCTTGGCATTTCTGTCTGCTTACCTGTTCATAGCTGCCTGTGAGATCTTTTGGTGTTACTGAGCCATTGCACAGCCTCTCGTGAGCCGCTCCCAGAGCATGGAAATCTAGTCTAACATGGAAGACTCATCCCTGTGTCCCAAAAACGTCTTCTTGATTAGTTTAAGAGGACCTCTCACCTCGTGTCCATAAACTAATTCAAAGAGACTAAAGCCAGTGGAATCATTAGATAAGTCTCGGTAACCATCAGGAGAAATCCCAGCCCTTTGTCCCAGTCATGGGGTTGCTCATAGCAGTATGGCCTGATCATTGTCTTTAGGGTCTGGTGGTACTGCTGCAAAGCCCCTTGTTACTGTGGATGGTAGGCTGAGGACTTTATTTGTTTACTTATTTTATTTATTTAGAGATGCAGCACTGAAATAGGCCCTTCAGCCCACCGAGTCTTTGCCGACCATCAACCATTCATTTATACTAATCCTACATTAATCCCATATTCCTACCACATCCCCACCATCCCTCAACTCCCCTACCACCAACCTATACTAGGGCCCTATCAACCTGCAAGTCTTTGGCTGTGGGAGGAAACTGGAGCACCTGGTGAAAACCCACGCGGTCACAGGAGAACTCGCAAACTCAGCACAGGCAGTACACAGAATCGAACCAGGGTCGCTGGAGCTGTGAGGCTGCGGTGCTCCAGATTACCCATGACCTTTTCAAAAATACTGTACAGAAAATGTGTGCCCTGATCCGACTGGATCTCAGCAGGAAGTCCATATCGGGTAAAGAATTGAGTTAGCCCCTTCACCACTTCCTTGGCAGAGATAGTTCTTCGGGCGAATGGCCTCTGGGAATCGGGTCACCACATCCATAATGGTGAGAAGATACTAGTAGTCCCGTTATATTTTCAGCAGGGGCCCCACACAATCCACCAGCATTCTGCTGAGGGTTCCCACAACCTGGCACGTGAGACCAATTTTACAGAACTCCACCACATCTTTGTGGAATTGTGGCCAGTCAAAATGCTGTCTTCTGCGGTCTTCGATTTTTCATATACTGACATGTCCATCCATTAGAAGTTCGTGGGCCATTGTTAATATTTCTTTAAGGGACTTCAGCGGCACCACTATCTGGTGAACATCTGTCCACTCTTCATCCGCTGTTCTGTGAGGAGGTCTCCACTTCCTCATTAGCTCCTCATTATTTAAATAGTAACAGTCTGCAACTCCCTCTGCTTCAGTTTTGGTTTGGACAGTCTGTGCTTTCTTTTAACGTTGGGTCGGGTTGTGAAGCCTCAAAAAAAGAAGAACTGTTTAACACATCCTTTTGGTCCTCTAACTTCCCAACGAAGGTTTCCGACAACCAGACAGTAGGGTAATCCGTCTGCAGTGTCAGTTCAGGGGATTGTTTGGCCATGGACCGAGTCACCACACAATCAGGGATTTCTGCTGTAACTACTCTGTCTCCCGGACCTCTTTTGGTCTCTCTCGAACTACTGGGGAAGCTGCCACCTTTTCCCCTGTCAGATCATTACCCAGGAGCAGTTGGACCCATCAATCAGTAAACTAGGGACAATCCACATGGTAAAGGGTCATGAAACTGGGTCAAACTCCAAGTGCACCGGAAATAAGGGTATGGACATATACTGTCTTCCGATACCATTTACTAACGCTCTGGCATTCACTGCACTTTCTTTTTCCCAGCAGAAGGGATTGGCTGGCCCCTGCATCCTTGAGTATGACTATTGGTTTACTTCCCTCACTCAAGCGGTATGCTTTCACTTTTCCTTAGGATACAAATTCCTGGTAGCTCTCAAGGATTTTGTTTATTTTTCCCGCCCTCTCTGTGGTGGGTTTACTGGATCTGACTGCCACAGTTGGAGGCACAGCCTGATCTGTTGTGATTTCCATCAGGGCCCTTTTTCCTGCTATGATCTGGTGGACACTGATTAATCCTCCAGGTTTTCCCCGTCACTTGCATCATTCAGCTCGATGGCGACCTACCTTATTACACTGGAAGCACACAGGTCTTCGGCCGTTTCTCCTGCTCTCAGTACCGTCCTGTTTGACCTGAGGATGGACCCCCGTGTGTCCAGCCTTTCCTCATTGCTCTTGGCTGTTCGGGTTTCTATAACCCCCCCACCTTTTATTCTCGGGTCTTTGTGGTGACCAGGGAAGTGTTTCCCTTTGGGGTTAAGACCTTGTGTACAATGGAAAATTCATCAGCAGAATTGCAACTTGTCCAGCTCTTTGAACCCTTTGTTCCTCTTTGTGGGTTTTAATGGTCGGGAGAGCGAGTTTTTGAACTCCTTGAGATGGATCACCACTCTCAGGTTCAGATTTGTGGGCTGTAATTTGAGTGTTTCTATCCACTGGTCAAAAGTAAACACAAAAACTGACTTTAAATCTTCTATAGCTACCAAAAATTAAAGCATTTGGCGAAGACAAATGTGGGTCCAATACAGGCAGTGTCAGGGGAATATATAATGGGGAATAGAGAAATGGCAGTGAAGCTAAATGATTACTTTGTGTCTGCTCTCATTGAGGAAGATACAAGGAAATTTACAGAATTAGAGATCCAAGGGATTAGGGAGATTGAGGAAGTGAAGGAAATTAATATTCGTAAGAATGTTGTTTTGGAGAGATTAATGGAGCTGAAGTTTGATGAGGCGCCAGGATCTGATATTCTGCATCCCAGGGTGTGGGAAGAGATAGCTATGGAGATTGTGTCTGGATTGGTGATCATCTTCAAAAATTCTATAGATTCTGGACCGGTTCCTGCAGATTGGAAGGTAGCAAATGTCACCCCACTATTTAAGAAGGGAGGGAGAGAGAAAACATGGAATTACAGACCTGCCCTCATACATCAGTCGTTGGGAAAATGCTGGGATTTTATTCTAAAGGATGTGATAAATGGACAGTTGGATAATAATCTGTTTGGGCATTGTAAACATGGATTTATGAGTGAGAAATCATGTTTGGCGAACCTGTTGGAGTTTTATTGGGGATGTTACGAACAGAATTGATAAAGGGGAGTTGGTGGACGTGTTATACTTGGATTTTCAGAAGGTTTTTGATAAAGTACCCCACAGGAGGTTGGTTAGCAACATTAAAGCACATGGGATAGGAGGTAATATACTGGCATGGATCAAAGATTGGTTAACAGGCAGAAAACAGAGAGTAGGAAGAAAAGGGTCGTTCTCACTTTGGCAGCTGTGACTATTTGGGGACCGCAAGGATCAGTACTTGGGCCCCAGCTGTTAACAATATATGTCAATGATTTGGATGTGGGGACCAAATGTAGTATTTCCAAGTTCGCAGATGACACAAAACTAGGTGGGAATGCATGTTGTGAGGAAGATGTAATGCGTCTTCAAGGGGATTTGGACAGACATAGTGACTGAGTAAGAACATGGCAAATGGAATGTAATATGGGCAAATATGAGTTATCCACATTGGTAAGAGGAACAGATGTGCAGAGTATTTCTTAAATAGTGAACAATTCGAAAGTGTAGATGTACAAGCGGACCCGGGTGTCAGTTAATCATGAAAAAATGCAGGTGCAGCAAGCAATTAGGAATGCTAATAGTCTGTTAGCCATTATCAAGAGATGATTTGAGTACATGAGGAGTGATGTCTTGCTGCATGTGTATAGAACCTTGCTTAGACCACACCTGGAATATTATGTGCATTTTGGGTCACTTTACTTTAGGAAGGATATTATTGCCATAGAGGCAGTGCAATGAAGGTTCACCAGACTTGTTCCCGGGATGGCGGGACTGTTCTATGAAGAGAGATTGGGGAAACTGGGCCTGTATTATCTAGAGTTTCAAAGAATGTGTCGGGATCTCATTGAAACGTATGAAATAATTAAAGGGATAGACAGCGTAGACGTATGTACGAAAATTCCCCAGTTTGCGGAGTCTGGAACTAATGGATACCATTTCAAAATAAGGGGGAAGCCATTTAGGACAGAGACGAGGAGTAAACTTTGACTCAGAGGTTTCTGAATCTTTGGAATTCTGCACCCCAGGCGGATGTGGAATCTCAGTTGTTGAGTTTATTTAAAGTATAGATTGACAGATTTCTTACTACAAATGACAAAAAAGGGGATATGGAGATTATGTGTGAAAACGGCATTGAATTGGATGATCAGCCATGGTCATATTGAATGGTGGAGCAGCCTCGATGGGCTGAATGGACCTACTCCTGCTCCAATGTCCCAATGTTCGGGAGCTGCACAACTCTTTCAAACTCGAGGTCAGTTTAGTCAGGCTGCTTTCTGAGGGTTTGGAATGTTTGATGGTACACATCCGGTACTATCTCATGTACGACCAGGATAGCAATTTTAGTCATCTCATAATCTGATGAACTTTCATCTGGCAACAGTGAATAAATCTCATGGGATTTTCCTGTTACTTTGTTTTGTAAAAACAGTATTCAGTCTCTGACGGCCATTTCAGTTGCATTACAAGATTTTCACAATTGACGAAAAATTCTGCCACATCCTCCTCATTGAACTTTGTCATGAACTGGGAGAACTTTAAGAGCTCAGCACATGGTCCTGAGCTAGGGGCAGCTCCCACACTAGCTGTGCCTTCACTGGGTGTATGGGTCTTCCTCTAGTTGTTTGAGCTGCCTTAACTCCCTTTCCTCCTTCTCATTCTGGAACACTCTTACTTTTTCCCTTTCTTGACACTCACTCTGCTCCTTCTCGCTCTCTCTGGAATTCTAATTCTAGTCTATTCTGTTCTAGTTCTACCTTAGCTAACATTACTCTATCTGTTCGTGATTCTAACCCTGTTTGAGTCTTCAGCTTCAAGTGAAATATGGTTGGCCAAAAGTCTTAGGATTTTGGGTTTCCTACCTTTTGGACGGTTGTAATCCCAAACTGTCCAGCTACATTACTCATCTTTTCAACAGACAGGCGTTTTAACCTGTACCAAGTTACTTCACTCTGCATGCAACTCCTTTATTGGGAATGTAACTCCTTTAGTAAGAAAGGGAGGGAAACAGAAAACAGGAAACGACAGGCAAGTTAGCATTACATCTGTCTGAGGTAAAATGTTAGAAGCTTTTATTAAAGACAGTGTAGCCGGCACTTAGAAAAATTCAACGTAATCAGGCAGAATCAAAATGGTTTTATGAAAGGGAAATCATGTTTAATCAATTTGTTGGAGTTCTTTGAAGAGGTACCATGTGCTGTGGAGAAAGGGGAACCGGTGGATGTACTGTACATAGATTTCCAGGATGCAATTGATAAGGTGTCACATCAAAGGTTTTGTGAAAATAAAAGCTCATGGTGAAGGGGGTAACATGTTGGCATTGATAGAAGATTGGTTAGAAAACAGGCAGTAGGCATAAATGGGTCATTTTGTGGTTGGCAAGATGGAACGAGTGGTGTGCCACAGGGATCAGTGCAGGGACCACAACCTTTTACAATTTTAATAAATGACTTGGATGAAGAGACCGAAGGCATGGTTGCTAAATTTGCTGATGACACAAAGATGAGTAAGAACGTAACATGGCAAGGGGACATAAGGAGGCTGTAAATGAATATAGATAGGTTAAATGTGTGCGTGAAGACCTGGGAAATGGAGTATAATATGGGAAAATGGGAAATTGTCCATTTTGGCAGGAATTATAAAAGAAGAAGCATATTATCTAATGGTGAGAGATTGCAGAGCTCTGAGATGCAGAGGGATCTGGGTGTCCGTGTGCATGAATCACAAAAGGTTAGTTTGCATGTTCAGAAAGTAATTAGGAAAGCTAATAGAATGTTATCATTTATCACAAGGATAATTGAATACAAAAGTAAGGATGCTATGCTTCAGCTACAGAGGGCATTGGTGAGACCACATCTGGAGTACTGTGTACATTACTGGTCTCCTTATTTCAGGAAGGATGTAAATGCATTGGAAGCAATTCAGAGAAGGTTTACCAGACTAATACCTGGAATGGGTGAGCTGTCTTATGAGGAAATATTGGACAGGCTCGGCTGATATACACTGGAATTTAGAAGGGTAAGTCGCGACTTGATTTGAACATCTAAGATCTTGAGCAGTCTTGACAGGTTGCATGTGGAAAGATGTGTGTATCTGGGTGTATCTAGAATTAGGGGTCACTATTTAAAAATGAGGGCCCGCCCATTTAAAACAGCGATGAGGAGATTTATTTTTTCTCTGAGGGTTGTGAGCCTTTGGAATTCTCTTCCTCAAAAGGAACGTACGTGTAAGGCAGAGATAGATAGATTCTTGATACGCAAGGGGGTGAAAGATTATCGAACGTAGGTGGTAATGTGGAGTTGAGGTTTCAATCAGATTGGTCATGATCGTACTGAATGGCAGAGCAGCCCTGAGGGGCCGAGTGGCCTACACCTGCTCCTAATTCATATGTTCATATGTTCGTATGCTCTGTCTTCGAAAGTGGGCATTTCAGTGTTCCAGCATTGAAAGCCACAATAAAACCTTCATTGAAATGTTAAGTTTTTTCTCAGGATCAATTGTTTTCCCTACTTCCAATTTCTCATTTGTTGTTGGTTTACGATCACTCGAACCTCCAGATTTCAGTGACAGCCAGGTGAGGAGGTGTCCCAGGCTCCCCTCTTGTCTTATATCTTATTTCAC
Source organism: Heterodontus francisci (assembly GCF_036365525.1). Classification (NCBI taxonomy): domain Eukaryota; kingdom Metazoa; phylum Chordata; class Chondrichthyes; order Heterodontiformes; family Heterodontidae; genus Heterodontus; species Heterodontus francisci. Next base: position 41,355 of record NW_027141320.1, read on the forward strand.
CACAACAGAGTTTATTCCGTTTTAGCAGTGGACGTGCTGACCACCTCAGTGAGTATTTTACCTTTTATCTTTGATGTGATCGTGAAAGAGACAATAGGAGAGGTTTTCCTGAGCTTAAACAAGAGGTGAGTTTATTATACTTAACAATCTAAGCATTATCTAAATAAAATAATAAGAATATACGCTACACATTCACGCACACACTCACACGACAAACACACACAAATAACTTAGAGTAAGAAATATATTTGTGATGGATTAGTGTCCAGAATAAATAAATTTTAAAGAACAACGTCTGTGAAGTTGGATAATTCTCTGGTCTGCATTTTCCCACCTTTAGTTATGCGTTTCATGTCATCTGCAAGAGTTGAAATTATGTTTTTTTTAACGTATACGGTTGTGTCATTTATATATCTATCTATATGCCAGGAACAGCACTGGTTCTAATACCGAAACCTGCAAACCAGCACTGCATACTCCCCCTCCACCAGTCTGAACAATGTCTGTTCACCACTTCTCTCTGCTTTCAGTCCCTAAGTCAGTATCATATCCTCACAGTCATTGTCACATTAGTCCATATGTTCCATTTTTCATAACAAGTCTATGTAATGGCATTTAATCACCGGCCTTTTGAAAGTCTGTACACATAACACAAAACATGTTATCCTCATCAACAGTCACAGTTATGTCATCAACGAACTTGATTAAGATTATCAGACATGATTTTCTATTAACCTATCCATGCTGTTTGTCATTTATAATCCCATGCTTTCACAAGAAAGATATATTTTTGAGCTGGGTTCTGGCCTCTTGTAATTTCCAACCACCGACATTAGACTGACTGGTCAGTAGTTACAGGATTTATCTAGTCTCTTTTTGTAACAGGGAGTAACATTGACAGCCCTCCAGTCCTCTGTCATGACTCCCATATCCAAGGAGGATTGGAAGATTCTGACCAGTGCCTCCGCTATTTCCACCATTCCTTCCCTCAGCAACAGTCTCCATTGTTTTATCAAAGAACTGCATAAAGTTCAGTTTTCCTAATCTGTCTATTGAATGACACTTTATCAAACACATTTTGCAAGTCTATAAATATAACTTAAATCACACCACCCTCATCAACCCTCTCCATTGTTTCATCAAAGAACTCCATCAAGTTTAACTCACCAACAACTCTCTCCTCTCCTCCACTGTTGTTAAATTATCAAACTGCTTATCTGATATCCAGTACTGGATGAGCAGAAATATCCTCCAATTAAATATTGGGAAGATTGAAGCCATTGTTTTCACTGCCTACTCCAACTCTGTTCCCTTGCTATTGATTCCATCCCACTCCCTGGTAACCGTCTGAGATTCAGACAGTCTGTTTGTAACTTTGTGTAATATTCGGGACAACATTAATAGGCACATGGACAAATGTGGGTTAATTAAGGAAAATCAGCATGGATTTGTTAAGGGAAAATGGTGTTTAACAAACTTATTGGAGTTTTTTGAAGAGGTAAAAAGGAAGCCTGATGAGGGCAATGCTATGATGTGGTGTAAATGGAATTCCAAAAAGCATTTGATAAAGTGTCACACAACAGACTTGTGAGCAAAGTTACAGCTCATCAAATAAAAAGGACAGTAGCAACATGAAACTAAACTGGTCGAGTGACAGGAAACAGAGATTAGTGATTAATGGATGCTTTTCGGGCTGGAGAAAAGTTTGTAGTGGAATCAAAACAAAGTACTGCAGATGCTGGAAATCTGAAATAGAATCAGAAAGTGCTGGAAATACTCAGCAGTGTCTGTGGAGAGAGAAACAGAGTTAATGTTCCAGGCTTGTGACCTTTCATCAGAACTGGCTTAGGTTAGTAATGTAATAGGTTTTAAGCAAGTGACGCGGGAGTGGAGGGTGTAAACACAAGGACACAAATGTAGTCATGAGAGCGGGGGTGGGGGATGGAGTGTGTTGAAATGACAAGCGAGCGGAAGCTCGGGGTCATGCTTTTGGACTGAGCGGAGGTGTTCCACAAAGCGGTCACCCAATCTGCGTTTGACCTGCTGTGGTGTTCCAGTGAACATCAGTGCCAGCTCGAGGAACAGCACCTCATTGTCCGATTAGGCACTCGACAGAGTTCTGGACTGAACATTGAGTTCAATAATTTCAGAGAATGACTGGTCCATTTTTATTATTATTTTGTTTCATCAGTTTTTTTTTAACCATGTGCCAGTCTTAAACTGGGATTTTTATGTTGGTGCTTTTAGCTCGGGCTGTTCATTATATTGTCATTTAATACCTGCTCTGCACGAATGCTTTGTCTTTCACCACACCATGAGCACACTTTCTTTGCCTTTGCCCCATGACCTCCTGGTCAGTTAATCTCTCTGACCCTCTGTTCTTTCAACACCCCTTTTGCTCCATTCTGCCCCATCCCTGCTTTATCTGCTTCAAACTTGATATTTCTAACCTTTTCCAGTTCTGATGAAAGATCACAGACCTGAAACATTAACTCTGTTTCTCTCTCTCAACTCAGATGCTGCCAGACCTGTTGAGTATTTCCAGCACGTTTCGTTTTTTTATTTAAGATTTGTGGTGGAGGTCCCTGGGGATCAGTGTTAGGACCATTTTTCTTCCTGACATATATTAATGACCTGGACCTTGGTGTACAGGGCACAATTTCAAAGTTTGTAGATGATGCAAAACTTGGAAACATTGTGAACTGTTAGGAGGATACTATAAAACTTAAAAAGGACATAGACAAATTGGTGGAATGGGCAGACAGATGAAGTTCAATGTGGGGAAATGTGAAGTGATTCATTTCGTAGGAAGGACATGGAGGGAAAATATAGAATAAAGGTTACAATTCTAAAGGGGGTTCAGGAGCAGAGGGACCTGGGTGTATATGTGCATCGGTCATTGCAGGTGGCAGGACAGGTTGAGAGAGTTTTTCATAAAGCCTACAGTATCCTGTAGCATGGAATACAAGAGCGAGGAGGTTGTTTTGAACTTGTATAAGACACTAGTTCGGCCTCGGCTGCAGCGTTGCGTGTAGTTCTGGGCACATTAGATAACATGGAAACATTGGAGAGTGTGAAAAAACATTCACAAGAATGGTTCCAGGGATGAAGAATACCAGTTATGAAGATAAACTGGAGAAGTTGGAACATTTTCCTTGGAGAAGAGAAGGCTGAGAGGAGATTTGAAAAACGTCTGCAAAATTATGAGGTGTCTGCACACAGTTGATAGGGAAAATCTGTTCCCACACCTGAAAGGATCGAAAACGAGAGGACAAAGAATTAAAGTAATTGGTAAAAGCAGCAGAAGTGACATGAGGAAAAAATGTTCATACAGCGAGTGTTAATGTCTGGAATGCACTGCCTGAGAGTGTGGTGTAGGCAGATTCAATCGAGGCATTCAGGAGGAAATTGGATAGCTATCTGAAAAGGAAGATTGTACAGAGTTACAGGGAGAAGGCAGGGGAGTAGCACTAGATAAATTGCTCTTTCGGAGAGCCAGTGCAGACTCGATGGACAGAATGGCCACCTTCTGTGCTGTAACAATTCTGTGACTCTGTGGCATTCGGCCACAAAATGAGCTTCCAACCTCATATTCGTGCCATCACTATGACCACCTATTTCCACCTCAATAACATTGCCCAACTTCACTCCTGTCTCAACTCATCTGCTGCTGAAGCTCTCATTCATGTTTTCATTACCTGTAGACTAGACTATTCCAAGTCATTCTCCCACATTCTACACTCTGTAAACTTGAGGTAATCTAAAACTCTGCTGCCTGTGTCTTAACTCACAACAAGTCCCATTCCCCGATCACTGACCTACATCAGCTCACTGTCAAACAATGCCTTTATTTTAAAATTCTCAATCATATTTTCAAATCCGTCCATGGTCTCACCCCTCACTATCTCTGTAATCTCCTCCTGCCCGACAACCCTCTGAGATATCTCTACTCCACTAATTCTGGCCTCTTGTGCATTCCTGATATTAATTACTCCCCCATCGCTGGCCGCACCTTCAGTTGCCTCGGTCCCGAGCTCTGGAATATCCTCCCTACACAGATCCACCTCTCCACCTCACTTTTATACTTTAAGACAGTCCTTTAAATCTTACCTCTTTGACCAAGCTTTTGGTCTCCTAGCCTAATATCTGCATTTGTGGTTCAGTGTTATACTTTGTTTCATCATGCTGCTGTGAAGTACCTTGGGATAAGTTCTTGTTGAAGTTTTCCAGACATGATTTGTCATTAGTATATCCGTGCTGCTTGAAATTTATTATGCTGTGCTTTTCCAACCAACGAATATTTCTGTCCTGGGTTGTGAAATTTCCCCACCACTGACGTCAGATGGACTGGACAGTACAGGGTTTGCTCCATCTCTCCATTTGTAACCAGGGTGTAACATTTACAACCCTCCAGTCCTCTGTCACACTCCCATATCCAAGGAGAAATGAAAGATTCTGTCAAGTGCCTCTAGAATTTCCACCATTCCTTCCCTCAGCAATCCTTATACATCCCATCCCTACTGGGTAAATGTTCTATTTTATTGTGGTACAGAAAGAGTTGGATTGAGAGGGGTTAACTGAACCTGTTTGTTCAGTGACTGTAATTAATGTCAGTCTCCATGGACTCTAATTGTGTCACTGGAGGGTTTCCCGCTGCTATTAATAAGGGACTGCTTTCAATGCCTTATCACATAGTGTTAGTGGGAGCATCAGACCTGGCACTAACAGGGATCAGCAGCTCCAGAGAGAGGGAGAGGATAGATCAGAATGTGAGAACAATAGATTGAAATGTTCCAACAATGGATCAGAATCTGAGAACAATTGACTGGAATGTTCCAACAGTGGCTCAGCATCTGAGAACAATAGACTGGAATGTTACAACAATGGTTCAGAATATGAGGACAATAGATTGGAATGTTACAACAATGGGTCAGAATATGAGGACAATAGACTGGAATGTTACAACAATGGTTCAGAATCTGGGAACAATAGACTGGAATGTTACAACAATGGGCAGGAGTTTCATTTGGGAGTTTGACCGTCTTTCTGCCAATTATGATCGGTTTCCATTAGAGTATCGGATCTATCTCGCATTGAAGATTATGCAACACATTTACTATCCCATCCTTGCTTTTATCAGTGTCCCTGGTAAGTCTCTCTATCTAGCTATGAATGTTATAAACCAAGTTTAGCAATATTGTCATTTACTCTGCCCTCCTTGTTACTTTTGTTATCCCTGGCAAAACTCTATCTCCAGCTATGAGCTCTATAAACCATTGCTACTTGTATTAGAGTTCATGTAATTTACTCTACCGTGTTTTCTGCTGTTGCTTCCCCTGCTAAGTCCCTATTTCCCGCTATGTGATCTGTAAACCGCGTTTCACTGATATAATGTTCTTACAATTTTAATTTTGGGAAGAGTGGAACTCGTGCAATCGGTCTCCTTCGGAAATTCTGTCCATATCCATGAACCACGTACCCCTAACTGGCTAATGTCTGAGGTTGAACCAGACAGTTTGCATCCTATGCATTCTATTTAACGCTGAGCTGAGCTCTGACCCCTTATTCTCTCCATCACCTGCCCTGCCTATTACCAGCTCTGTAATATCATCCGTCTGCCTCAGCTCATCTGCTACATAAACCCTCATCTGTGCCCTTGTTAACATAGAAGCATATAAAATAGGAGCAGGAGTAGGCAATTCGGCCCTTCGAGCCTCCACCGCCATTCATTATGATCATGGCTGATCGTCCAACTCAGCAACCTGTTTGCGCTTTCCCCCCATATCCTTTGATCTCTTTCATCCTAAGAGCTATATCTAGCTCCTTCTTGAAAACATGCAATGTTTTGGCCTCAACTGCTTCCTGTGGCAGCGAATTCCACTGACTCATCACTCTCTGGGTGTAGAGATTTCGCATCTCAGTCCTGAAAGGTTTACCCTGTATCATTAGACTATGACCACTGGTTCTGGACTCCACCACCATCGGGGACATCCTTCCTGTATCTGTTCTGTCAAGTCCTGTTAGAATTTTATAGGTTCCTATGAGATCCCCCATCATTCTTCTGAATTACAGCGAACATAATCCTAACCGACTCAATCTCTACTCATACGTCAATCCCGCCATCTAGGGAATCAGTCTGGTAAACCTACAGCAAGAACATCCTTCCTTAGATAGGGAGACCAAAACTGCACACAATATTCCAGGTGTGGCCTCACCAAGGCCCTGAATAATTGCAACAAGACATCCCTGCTCCTGTACTCGAATCAGCTCGCTGTGAAGGCCAACATACCATTTACCTTCTTTACTGTCCTTTGCACCTGCATTCTTACCTTCAGTGACTGGTGTACGAGAACACCCAGCTCTCCTTGCATATTCCCCTCTCTCAGTTTATAGCCATTCAGATAATAATCTGCCTTCCTGCTTTTGCTACCAAAGTGATTAACCTCACATTTATCCACATTGTACTGCATCTTCCATGCATTAGCCCACTCACTCAATTTGTCCAAATCACCCTGAAGCCTCTCTGCATCCTCCTCACAACTCACCCTCCCACCCTGTTTTGTGTCATCTGCAAATTTGGAGATATTACATTTAGTTCCCTCATCGAAATCAGTAAGATATATTGTGAATAGCTGGGGTCCTATCACCAATCCCTATGGTACCCAACTAGTGACTGCCTGCCATTTGGGAAAAAATACCCATTTATTCCTACTCTCGGGTTTCCTGTCTGCCAACCAATTTTCTATCTATCACAATACACTAGCACCAATCTCATGCACTTTAATTTTACACGCTAATCTCTTATGTGGGACTTTGACGAAAGCCTTCTGAAAGTCCAAATAAACCACATCCACTGGCTCCCCCTCATCAACTCTACTGGTTACATCCTCGAAGAATTCTTGTATATTTGTCAAGCATGATTTCCGTTTCGTAAATCCATGCTGACCCTGTCCGATTCTACCACTTTTCTACAAGTGCTCTGCTATAAAATCGTTGATAATGGACTCTAGAACTTTCCCCACTACCGACGTCAGGCTGACTGGTCTATAATTCCCTGCTTTCTCTCAACCTCCCTGGGGTTGCATTAGCGAAATTCCAATCTGTAGGAAATGTTCCAGAATCTATAGAATCTTGGAAGATGACCACCAATACATCCATTATTTCTGGGACAGCTTCCTTCAGTACTCTGAGATGTAGATTAACAGGCCCTGGGAATTTATCGGCCTTCAATACCATCAATTTCCCCAACACCATTTCTCTACTAATACAGATTTCCTTAAGTTACTCTCTCTCACTAAACCCCGTGTTCCCCAACATTTCTGATATGATATTTGTATTCTCCTTTGTGTAGACAGAACCAAAGTATGCATTTAGTTGGTCAGCCATTTCTTTGTTCCCCATAATTAATTCCCCTGTTTCTGAAGGTAATGGACCTACATTTGTCTTGACCAATCTTTAAATCTGTTAAATCCACACTTGACTATTCCAATTCTATCCTGGTCACCCTCCCAGTTATAAACCTCCATAAACCACAGCCCATCCAGAGCTCTGCTGCCTGTAAACTAATTCGCACCAAATCCTGATCACCCATCACCCCAAATCCTGATCACCCATCACCCCTGTGCTCACTGATCTACATTAGCTCCGGGACCGGCAGCACCTTAAATTTAATATTCTCATTCTTGTGTTTGAATCTCACCCTCAATTAGTCCCATTGCCCTGTCCATTCCCATATTCCTGCCTTCAAGTCTTTTCTTCAATTCCCATTTAAAAGAAGGCTTCTTTCCTTCTGTATCTGTCTATGGCAGGTATTCTCAGCTCTGCAGTGTCACTGGGCCCAATGCCATGGAAGTGTGGATCCATAAAATGGTATGGGCTGAGCTGCCGGTCACTTTCAGTGCTGCATGCTAAACAGGGCTCCAGTCCCTGTTCACCAAGTATGTGCTGGTAGTGTGCAGAGGGATCTGATCTGACACCAATCAGCCATTCCAGCAGCTTTGCTATACGTCTTTGAAACTAAGTGATGGGGCTGTGGTACATTGAGCTGTGTGAGAGGTTGGTGATGTTGGGGGTAGGAGATGCCATGTGGCGATGAATTCACTGACATTGACCACCCGTGTGAGCTCATGAAACTTCTTCTGGCTCTGCTGCCAGGTCCTCGGGGCCAGATTCTTGCATTTGACCTCCCTGACCACCTGCTCCCATTCCCTTCGGAAGACGTTCCTTAAGGGTCTCCGCCCCACCCCACAGAAACATGGCCACTCTCCTCTGGTCAACCTCCATGACTAAAGCCTCCAGCACCACATCCGTGAACAGCAGAGACCTCTCTCTGTCCTAGTATTCCATTTATCTTGTCTCCAATTGCAGCATTCACAGTCAGCAGCAGCAGCCTCCTGTGATTCAGTAAAGCTTCCCTTTAAGAGGGACAGACTACCTTTAAGAGCTGAATCCTGGCTGAAGCACGTGCCAGTCTCACACACAGTTAGGTCCCTGTTAAGCCTGCAGACAGACAGCAGTGCGTGTCACCCTGGGCAGCACGTAGAATTCATGGAAATGAGGAGTCAGCAGGAAGTTTGTGTGTCACCTGCCTCAACAGGAATGGGCACGGGCAGATCACGAATCACAATCCCAACCCCTGAAAACTGGTACAAACTTCACTTTCACTCTGTCTCTATTTTTCTTCCCTTCTTTCACCCTTTCTCCATATCTCTCTGTGTCTCTTGTTCATATAATCAGAGATTGATGCAGCACAGAAGGAGGCTATTCGGTCAGTGCTGTCTCTTTGAAAGAGATATCTAATTAGTTCCACTCCCTCCTCTTTCCCCAGACTCCGATTGTTTTTTTTTCCTTGTCAAGTTTTTGTTAAATTCCCTTTTGAAAGGTATTATTGAATCTGCTTCCACCATGTTTTCAGGCAGTGAATTCCAGATCCCACCCACAGACAGATTGGACCAAATATCCATGGAAGGGTTAACGCTCAAAAGGAGGCTATTCAGCCCAATGTGTCTCTGCTGGCTGAAAAAACTAGCCGCCCAATCTAATCCCATCTTCCAGCCGCTGGTCCATGGCCTTGCCAGTTGCAGCACTTCTGGTGTAGGTCCAGGTACCTTTTAAAATCTTTGATGGTTTTTGCCTCCACCACCGTCCTGGCAGTGAATTCCAGACACCCACCACCCTCTAGGTGAAAAGGTTTTTCCTCATGTCCCCTCTGATCCGTCTATCAATCAATTAAATCTGTGCCCTCTGGTAATTGACCTCCCCGCTAGGGGAAACAGGTCCTCCCTGGCTACTCTATCTGGGCCCCCTCATAATTTTGTACACCTCAATCAAGTCACCCCTCAGTCTCCTCTGTTCTAAAGAAAACAATCTTAGCCTATCCAATCTTTCATCATGGATGCAATTTTCCATCACTGGTAACATTCTTGAAAATCTTCTCTGTACTCTCTCCAAAGCAATTATGTCCTTCCTGTAATGTGCTGACTAGAACTGTACACAATAATCCAGCTGTGGCCTAACCAGTGTTTTATACAATTCCAGCATTACATCCCTCCTTTTGTATTCTATATATCGGCCAGTAAAGGAAAGCATTCCATATGCCTTCTTCACCACTCTGTCTACCTGTCTTGCCACCTTCCAGGAACTGTGGACAAACACTCCAAGGTCTCTAACATCTTCTACCCCTTTCAATATCCTCCTGTCTGTTGTGTATTCCTTAGCTTTATTTGCCCTTCCCAACTGCATTACCTCACAGTTCCCCAGATTGACTTCCATTTGCCACTTTTCCGCCCACTCAACCAAACCATTTAACCATTGATATCATTCTGGAGTCCACAGCCATCCTCTTCACTATCAACTACATGACAATTTTTTGTGCCATCAGCCAATTTCCACTCATGCCTCCCACATTAAAGTCCAAAGCATTAATATACATCACAAATTGCAAGGGACCCAACACTGAGACCTGGGAACGCCACTAGACACCGCTTTCCATTCACAAGAAACATCTGTCGACCATTACCCTTTGTTTCCTGTCATTGATCCAATTTTGGAAGCAACTTGCCACATTCCCCTGTATCTCATGAGCTTTCACTGTTCTGATCAGTCTGCCATGTGGGACCTTTTCAAACGCCTTACTAAAATACATGTAGACCACATCCACTGCACTACCTTTATCAATCCTTCTTGCTCCTTCCTCAAAAAACTTAATTGTGTTAGTAAGACAAGACCCTCCCTTAGCAAATCCATGCTGACTATCCCTGATTAATCTTTGCCTTTGTAAGTGACAGTTTATCGTTGCTCTGAGAATTGATTCTAATAATTTGCCCACCAATGTCCAACTAAAGGCCTGCTCGGGTCTGGAAATAAAACCCGACCGATCCTGACAGAACAACATCGGACCCGAGCCTGACCCTACCATATTGCACTCACTGGACTTAGCACTTTTGGATGGAATGGAAGGAAGCTGCAGCATGAGCGCGGTGACATCATAGAAACACTCACTTTCTCACTGCGCAGACTCAGAGTCTGTGGAGTCCAGATGCACGTTTCCCTCCTTGACATCTCGGACTCTCAGCTGAGGATGACTTTTCAAACTATAATGCTTATTTACTCAACTTCCCTTTTCCTCCCAGCCGATCAAAAGTTAGTACTGTGTGTGTCCGACTCAACCCGAGTCCGAAAGCCGGATCCGGAAGAGCGACCCGAACCCGACATATGACGTCGGGTCTCGTCGGGTTTGGGTCGGGTAACAGTCCTTTAGGTCAGACTGACCAGCCTCTAATTATTTGGCCTATCCTTCGCACCATTTTTAAACACTGGCACTATGTTCACAGACCTCCAATCGTCTACTGCCTCGCCTGTATCTAGTGAGAATGTGAAGATGATCCTCAGAGTATCTGCTAATTCCCCCCTCGCTTCCTTTAACAGCCTGAGCTGCGATCCATCCGGCCCTGGCGATTTCTCCACGCTCAAGGATTTCAAACCCTGGAGTACTTCCTCTCTCATTATGCTGATTGTATCTAATATTTCACACTCCTCCTCTTTAACTACAATGTCTGTATCATCCCTCTCTTTTATGAAGACAGAGACATAAAACCCATTAAGGACCCTGCCAACATCTTCTGCATCCATGCACAAACTACCTTTTACATCTCTGATAGGCCCTCCCCTTTCCTTAGTTATCCCTTTATTCTTAATGTACTGATAAAACATCTTTGGGTTTTCCTTGATTTTACCTGCCAATATTTTTTCATGCCCTCTCTTTGCTTTTCTAATTTCGTTTTTTTACTTCACCCCTGCACTTTCTTTACTCCTCTCAGCTTTCTGAAGTATTATTTGTTTGTGCCTGTCATAAGCTTTCTTTTATCTGATTTATCTTACCCTGTATGTTTCTAGATAACCGGGGGCTCTAAATTTGGCAAAAGTGTGTCAGAAAATTCTCTTCATTTTGCCTCTGGTTCTTTGCCAATTACCTTAAACCTGCATCTTCTTCATGATGATGTGAGCACAGTCCTAGCAATTACAGACCAGTTAGTTGAACATCAGTAATGTTTTACAAACAATAATTAGAGAAGAAATCAACAGAAACTTGCAGAGGTTCGTGTTAATGAAGGAAAACAATCACGTGTTTGAAGGAACATAGGAGCAGGAGTAGGCCATTCAGTCCATCGACCCTGCTCCATCATTCAATTAGAAACCTTAAACACGGGTGATGTCCCGGAGGACTGGAGAATTGCTAATGTTGTCCCCTTGTTTAAGAAGGGTAGCAGGGAAAATCCAGGTAATTATTGACCGGTGAGCCTGACGTCAGTGGTAGGGAAGCTGCTGGAGAAGATACTGAGGGATAGGATCTATTCCCATTTGGAAGAAAATGGGCTTATCAGTGATAGGCAACATGGTTTTGTGCAGGGAAGGTCATGTCTTACCAACTAAATAGAATTCTTTGAGGAAGTGACAAAGTTGATTGATGAGGGAAGGGCTGTAGTTGTCATATACATGGACTTCAGTAAGGCGTTTGATAAGGTTCCCCATGGTAGACTGATGGAGAAAGTGAAGGCGCCTGGTGCCCAGGGTGTACTAGCTAGATGGATAAAGAACTGGCTGGGAAACAGGAGACAGAGTGTAGCAGTGGAAGGGAGTTTCTCAAAATGGAGACATGTGACCAGTGGTGTTCCACAGGGATCCGTGCTGGGATCACTGTTGTTTGTGATATACATAAATGATTTGGAGGAAAGTATAGGTGGTCTGATTAGCAAGTTTGCAGACGATACTACGATTGGTGGAGTCGCAGATAGTGAAGGGGACTGTCAGAGAATACAGCAGAATATAGATAGATTGGAGAGTTGGGCAGAAAAACGGCAGATGGAGTTCAATCAGGGCAAATGCGAGGTGATGCATTTTGGAAGATCCAATTCAAGAGTGAATTATACAGTAAATGAAAAAGTCCTGGGGAAAATTGATGCGCAGAGAGATTTGGGTGTTCAGGTCCATTGTTCCCTGAAGGTGGCAACGTAGGTCAATAGAGTGGTCAAGAAGGCATACGGCATGCTTTCCTTCATCGGACGGGGTATTGAGTACAAGGGTTGGCAGGTCATGTTACAGTTGTATAGAACTTTGGTTCGGCCACATGTGGAATACTGTGTGCAGTTCTGGTCGCCACATTACCAAAAGGACGTGGATGCTTTGGAGAGGGTGCAGAGGAGGTTCACCAGGATGTTGCCTGGTATGGAGGGCACTAGCTATGAAGAGAGGTTGAGCAGATTAGGATTATTTTCATTCGAAAGACGGAGGTTGAGGGGGGACCTGATTGAGGTATACAAAATCATGAGAGGTATAGACTGGGTGGATAGCAAGAAGCTTTTTCCCAGAGTGGGGGATTCAATTACTAGGGGTCACGAGTTCAAAGTGAGAGGGGAAAAGTTTAGGGGGGATATGCGTGGAAAGTTCTTTACGCAGAGGGAGGTGGGTGCCTGGAATGCGTTGCCAGCGGAGGTGGTAGACGCGGGCACGATAGCGTCTTTTAAGATGTATCTAGACAGATACATGAATGGGCAGGAAGCAAAGAGATACAGACACTAAGAAAATAGGCGACATGTTTAGGTAGAGGATCTGGATGGGCGCAGGCTTGGAGGGCCGAATGGCCTGTTCCTGTGCTGTAATTTTCATTGTTCTTTGTTCTAGATCATGTCTGATCATCTACCTCAACGCTACTTTCCCGTGCTATCCCTGTATCCCTTGATGTGATTTGTCTCCCTAAATCCATTGATTTCTGTCTTGAACATGCTCAGTGTTGATCTTCCACAGCCTCTGTGGTGGTGAATTCCAAAGATTTACCTCCCTCTGAGTGAAGAAATTCTTCTTCATCTCAGTCTTAAATTGCTTACCCCTTATTCTGATTTTAAGTCCCCTGCTTCAAGACTCACCACCCAGGGGAAACATCCGATCTACATCCACCCCGTCACCCCCTGTAAAAATTTTGTATGAGATCACTTCACATTTTTTGAATCTCGAGAGAATACAGGCCCAGTCTTCTCAATCTCTCCTCAAAAGACAATCCTGCCATCCCAGGGATAGTCTGCTGAACATCAGTTGTACTCCCTGCATGGCAAATATATCCTTCTTTAGACAAGGAGACCAAGACTGTAAGCAATACTCCAGGTGCAGTCTCACCAAGGCTGTATACAATTGCAGCCAGACATCTTTACTCCTGCACTCAAAACCGCTTGAGATGGAAGCCAACATACCATTTGCCTTCCAAACTGATTGGTGCACCTGCACACTAGCTTTTAGTGACTCATGAACAAGGACACCCACGTCCCTTTGGAAATCAACACTTCCCAACCTCTCCTCAGTCAAACAATATACTGTCTTTCTGTCTCTGTTTTACCAGAGTGGATCACTTGACACTTATTCATAATATATTCCAGCTGCCATGTTCATGTTCGTTCACTTATCCTATTCAAATCCGCTTGAAGCCTCCTTGCATCCTCTTCACAACTTACTTTCCCACCTAGTTTTGTATCATCAGCAAATTTGTAAATATTACATTTGATCCCCACATTCAAATCATTTATATAGATTGTGAACAGCTGTGGCCCTTGTGCTGATCCTTGTGTTACTCCCACTCGTAAGAGCCTGCCATCCTGAGAATGACCCGTTTATTCCTACTCTCTCTTTTCTGCATGTTAACCAGTTCTTAATCCATACCAGTATATTACTCCCAATCCCATGCGTTGTAATTTAGTTTACTAACCTCCTGTGTGGGACCTTATCAAAAGCCTTCTGTAAATCCAAATACGCCACATCCACTGGTTCTCCTTTAGTAATGCTGCAAGTAACATCCTCAAAAGACTTCAACAGGTTTGTTGCACCTGATACCCCTTTCATAAATCCACGTTGACTCCGCCAATTTTGCCATTATTTTCTAAGTGTCCAGTTATTACATCCTTTACAATAAATTCTAACATTTTCCCTATTACTGACATCAAACTAACAGGTCTGTAGTTCTCATTCTCCCTCTCCCACACTTCTTAAATTGTGGGGTTAAATTTGCTACTTTCCAGTCTTCAGGATCTCTTCCAGAATCTATAGAAGTTTGAAAGATACCAACCAATACATCCACCATCTCTATTGCCACCTCCTTCAACACTCTGGGATGTAGCTCCTCTGGTCCAGGGATTTATCAACCTTCAATCCAGTTAACTTTTCAAGTACTACCTCTTTACCAACACTAAATTGCCAATTTGCCCCTCGTACCTTCATAGTTTCCCTTTTTCAGGTTTAACACCCTAGTTTCAAAATTAACATATTCAAATGGAATGTGAAATTTTATCATAATATAGCCTTTATTTCTCAAAAGCCCATTTACAGCAATGTTATTAACTAACCCTTTCTCGTTCCATAAAATAGCCCGATTCTTAGTTAATCCTTCAATGTACGTCTCCACAAACCCATCTCTTACACACTGCAGTAAAGGCAGATCATACTTCACTCATTTAGTTGAAGGTTTTGATGAAGTAACGGAGACGGTTGATGAAGGGAATGCCGTGGATTTTGTGCATATGCATTTTTGGAAAGTGTTTAATAAGGTACCACGTAAAAGGCTGGTTAGCAAAATTGAGGCTCATGGAATAAGAGGATCATTGTCAAATTGAATTAAGGACAGAAAACAGCGAGTGGTAATAAATGGTTGTTTTTAAGTGTGGAGGATGGTAGACAGTGGGTGTTCCCCAAAGGTCAGTGTTGGGACCATTGCGTTTTTGCGATATATAAATGACTTAGATATTGGAATGCAGAGTAGAATCTCCAAATTTGCCTCAGACATCAATTTTGAGATTTCTGAGCCAGTCCCAATGCTGATCACATGTCTTTGAGTGTACATTCTCTCTCTCCAGCTCTCTGTCACAAATTCTTACCCAGACTTCGCAATAACCACAGGCATTTGACTGATTGTAATCCCTCTCTGTCTCCAAAGCTCCTACACATTCCCAGCAATGATCGCTCAACTGAGTTTGACATTACTCACAAACCAAGTAAACTAAGCCTATGATCCCGATCTTTGTGATCCCTCTCCGACACCACTGTAAGATCTGATCAACGGTCACAGATTAACCAAAAGGAGGGAAAAGGTTCACAAGCAGTTAATTAAGTAATGACAGTTCAAATACAGGGCATAATCTAATTGGAAACAGTAGACATATGACCTGTAACAGGCGAAAAAGTCTTTCTGGCTACGGATTAATTGTTGGAAGCTAGTATCAAATATGTTATAGCAGGGCACGTAGAGAAATTCAACGTGATCAGGCAGAATCAACATGGTTTTGTGAAAGGAAAATCATGTTTAACCAATTTATTAGCGTTCTTTGAAGAAATAACATGTGCTGTGGATAAAGGGGAGCCGGTGGATGTACTGTACTTAGATTACCAGAAGGCATTTGATAATGTGCCACATCAAAGGTTATTGTGGAATATAAAAGTCCATGGTATCGGGGGTGGCATATTGGCATGGATAGAAGATAGGCTAGCTAACAGGAAACAGAGAGTAGGCATGAATTGGTAATTGTCTGGTTGGCAAGATGTAACGAGTGGTTGCCACAGGGATCAGTGCTGCGACCTCAACCTTTTACAATTTATATAAATGACTTGGATGAAGGGTCCAAAGGTATGGGTACTAAATTTGCTGATGACACAAAGATAGGTCGGAAAGTACGCTGTGCAGAGGAAATAAGGCGGCTAAAAAGGGATGTAGATAGGTTAAGTGAGAGGGAAAAGATATGACAAATGGTGTATAATAGGGGGAAATGTGAAATTGCCCATATTGGCAGGAAGAATTAAAAAAAAATAAACACAATATCTGAATGGTGAGAGACTGCAAAGCTCTGGGATGCAAAGGGATCTGGGTGTCCTAGTTTGTGAATCACAAATGTTAGCATGAAGGTTCAGCAAGTGTTTAGGAAAGCTAATAGAACTGCTTATTGGGAGAGCAGTTGAATGCAAAGGTAGAGAGGCTATGTTTCAGTTGTACAGGCATTGATGAAACTGCATCTGAAGTATTGTGTACAGTACTGGCCACCTTATTTAAGGAAGGATGTAAATGCGTTGGACGCAGTTCAGAGAAGGATTTCTAGACTAATACCTGGAATAGGTGTGCTGTCTTATGAGGAAAGGCTGCAGAGGCTAGGCGTACATCAGCTGGAGTTTAGAAGTGTAAAAGGCGACGTAAAAGATCCTAAGGGCGGGTGGTGGGGCGGGGGGAGGGGGCAGAACAAGTGAGGGCGACAGAGAGAGAAACAGAAAAAGATAGAGAGTGAGGGAAAGAGAGCGGTCACATCAGCTCATCTGCTGCTGAAACCCTCATCCATGCCTTTGTTACATCGAGGCTTGACTATTCGAACACACTCTTGGCTGGTCTCCCACATTCTACTCACTGTAACCTTGTGGTAATTTAAAACTCTGCTGCCATCTTCTAATTTACATTAAATTCTGTTCACCCAACATCCTTGTGCTCACTGACCTACATTGGCTCTTGCTCCAGTCACACCTCAAATTTAATATTCTCACTCATATTATCAAATCCCTCCATGGCATCACCCCTCTGATTATCCTAATCCCCTGCCCATTTCCAATATTCCTGAAGCTTGTTTATCTTAAAGTGTTTTGCTAATTCCCTTTTTAAAGTGAGTTTATTTCCCTCTGTTTCTCTCCCTGACCACACATTTCATCTGTCCAGCTCCACTGGTGCTGTGGAAGTTTGGATCCATAAAATGGTGTGAGCTGCACAGCCGGTCACATCCAGCACATTGTACAGGACACCCAGGCTGGCCGGGGTGCTAGCGTGGGTGCAACGTGTGTGTGTCTGTAGCGTGAGGAGGGGTCATAATATGGTGTCAATCAGCCATTCCAGCAGCTTTGTTGTACGTCTTTGAAACTTGTTCTGTGCATGTTCATTGACCGCCTGTGTTAGTCACTCTCAGCTGAACATGCATTCAGCAACACGAGGAACCCCCTCTAGTGTTATTTAAAAGGATCAGGCATCCAACTGACAGGTGAGGGACTTTTGACTGACTTCTGCTATTGTAAAGTTAGTGGAGGTGCTGTGGATGGTTTTCTGGAGGTTGTGTTGTGAGCTGCTGCAGACATTCAGGGAGGAAAGAGGATTTGGTGACCCAAATGTGGACGATATAGGGGGACTGTAGTTACAGTGTCTCTGGGTCAGTAACATGACCAATAAATGGAGCAGAGGCTGGCGAGAGGGGAAGCAATGTGATAATGATCAGATCTGTTTTTGTGATGTTGATTGAAGGATAAATATTGACAATGACAGCGGGAATAATTCCCCTGCTCTGCTTCTCCATAGAGCGATGGGATATTTAACATCCATCTGAGAGGGCAGATGTGGCCTTGGTTTAACGTTTCATTCGAAAGACCGCACCTCTGACAGTGCGACACTCCCTCAGTACTGCATTGCAGTGTCAGCCTTGATTCTTTTCATCAAGTCCTGCAGTGACCCTTGATCCTAGAAGCCTGTGACTGAAAGGGGTGAGTGCTACAAACTGAGCCACGGCTGACATTGGTCCTTTAATCCCAAGTGTTTCTAATTTGGTAACACTGCTGTTGTGTGGTACTTTATCAAACGCATGTTGAAAGGATAGGGGTATTGAGAAAATGCAGGCAGGAGCAATCATAGAAACACAGAATAGCTTTGCATTGAATGAGGCCATTTGGTCCATTTATTCTGTGCTGGCCCTTTTGAAAAGCTTCCAGTTCGTCCCACACCCTGGCTCTTTCCCAGATCCTTCCTTTTATTCTCCTTAAGATATTTATGCATTTCCCTTTTGGAATCTACTGTTGAATCTGTTTCCTTCAGCCTATCAAACAATACATTGCAAATCCCCAAACACCCATTGTCTAAAAAAAATCCTCGTGTCACCTCTGCTTCTTTTTTCCAATCACCGTAAATCTGTGTCCTCTGGTTAATGGCCCCTCACACATTGGAAACGGTTTCACTTTATTTAATTTATCTAAATCCTTCATAATGTTAAACATCTCTATCAGATCTTCTTTTAAATTTCCCTGCTCTGAGGTAAACAATCCCAGCTACATAACTGTAATCCCTCATCCCTGGAAAAGTTCCAGTAAAACTCTTCTGTCTCCTCTCCAAACGTTTCCTGTCCTTCCTAAAGTGTGGTTCCCATATTGGACACAGGTGGAGCCGGACTCGTCTTTTCTATAGGTGTAACATAACATCCTGACTATTCTACTCTGTGTCTGTATTAATAAAGCCTAGGAATCTATTTGCTCCGTTAACTGTTTGTTAACCTGTCCAACTAACGTCAAAGATTGTACACAAACACCCCATGTCTCTCTGTTATTCTCACCACCTTTAAAGTTGTGTCATTTACCTTGTATTATCTCTCCTCATTCATCCACATGCAGCTCACCATCAACTTCTCAAGGGCAATTTAGGTATGGGCAATAAATGCTGGCCCAGCCAGCGACACCCACAATCCATGAATAAATAATATCAACAAAATCTTCCCACAAAGTATCACCTTACATATCTGCCATGCCAATTAAATATTAGGAAGAATGAAGCCACTGTTTTCAAACCCCACATCAAACATTTCCTAGCAACAGGCTCCATCCCTCTACTTGCCAACTCTTTGAGACGAAACCAAACTGTTCACAAAGTGATGTCATAGTTGACCCTACAATGAGCTTCCTGCTAAATATTCACACTATCACTAAAACAGCCTATTTCCACCTCCGTATCTTCAGCCAGCTTTGCCCGTCTCTCAGCTCTTCTGCTGATAAACCACCACCTCCCCCCCCCCCACCCACTTGCCTGTGTTACCTGTAGACTTGACTATTCCAACACACTCCTGGCTGTTCTCCCACATCCTACCCTCCATAAACTTGAGGTGATCCAAAACACTGCTGCCTAACTCACACCAAGTCTTATTCACCCATCACCCTCTGTACTCACTGACCTACATTGGATCCTGGCCAGCAACTCCTCAATTGTAAAACGCTCAGCCTTCTTTTCAAATCCCTAAACAGAGTGAGATGCTAGGCCCTTTCAGAGGGCAGTTGCGAGTCAATGACATTGCTGTGAGTCTGGAGTCACATGTAGGCTAGACGAGGAAAGGACGGCAGATTTCATTCTCTAAAGGACATTAGGGAATCAGATGGTGTTTAATAAAAAAAATCGCTAATAGTTTCATGGCACCATGACTGAGACTAGCTTTCTATTCCAGATTTTAACACACTCGTGGCTTGTCTCACACATTCTACTCTCTGTAAACTTGAGGTCATCCAAACTCTGCTGCTCTTGTGTTAACCCGCACCAAGTCCCGTTCCCAATCACTGACGTACATCAGCTTCCAGTCAGGCCATGTCTTGATTTTGAAACTCTCAACCGTGTTTCCAACTCTCTCCATTTTCTCACCCCTCCTTATCTCTGTATTTTCTACCAGCCCCACAACCCTCCAAGATATTTGCACTCCTCTAATCCTGGGCTCTTGTGTATGCTTGATTTTCATCATTGCACCACTGCCAGCCAGGTCTTCAGCTGCCGAGGCCCAAAGCTCTGGAATTCACTCCCGACACCACTTTTTTTATTATTATGTGAGATGTGGGCTTCGCTGGCAAGGCCAGCATTTGTTCCCATCGCTAATCGCCCTGACAATTGAGTGACTTGTTTGGACATTTCACAAGGCAGTTCAGAGTCAACCACATTGCTGTGGGTCTGGAGTCAGATGTAGGCCAGATCAGGTAAGGACAGCAGATTTTCTTCCCTAGCGGACATTAGTAAATCCGATCGGTTTTTACACCAGTCAATGATAGATTCGTGACACCATTACTGATAATAGTTTTCATTTCCAGATTTTTATTAATCAGTTGAAATTATTAATTGATTGAATTTTAATTCCCACCAGCTGCCATAGTGGGATTTGAACCGAGGGCATCAGCCTGTACCTCTGGGATTCTAGTTCAGTGACATCGTCACTATATCACTGTCACTGCTTCTATGCCTCACTTTCCTCCATTAAACCACTACTTAAGACATTCTGCTTTGACCAAGAAATGTAAGTTGCTGTTGTTGAGCTTTGCTAGACATGATTTGTCATTACCATATCCCTGCTGCCGTCCATTCATTGTCCGGTGTTTTTTTTCAAGCAACGAATGCTTTTGTCCTGGGCTGTGAACTCCAGAAATTTCCCACCAGCGACGTTAGACTGACTGGTCAGTAATTACACGGTTTACCGCATCTCTCCTTTTTTAAAACAGAGTGTAACATTTAGAACCCTCCTGTCTCTGGCACCAGTCTCATACCCAAGGAGGGTTGGAAGATTCTGGCCAGTTCCTTCCCTCAGCAACCCCCACACATCCAATTCAGACATGTTCTACTTTATTAGAATTAGAATTAGAACATTACAGCGCAGTACAGGCCCTTCAGCCCTCGATGTTGCGCCGACCTGTGTAACCATCTGACCTATACGATTCCATTTTCATCCATATGTCTATCCAATGACCACTTAAATGCCCTTAAGGTTGGCGAGTCTACTACTGCTGCTGGCAGGGCAGGGGAAAAATTGGTGGATTGTAAGGGGTTAACTGAAATTGTTTGTTCAGTTACTGTTACTAATGTCAGTCACCATGGACCCCACACTTGTCACTGGAGGGTTTCCAGCTTCTATTAATACAGGACTCCTGTCAATGTGTTATTCCCAGCAGCTTCCCGTCACTTTCAGGATCAGCAGTTCGAGAGAGAGAGAGGGTAGATCAGAATCTGAGAACATTAGATTGGAATGTTATGACAATGGGTCAGAATCTGAGAACAGTAGATTGGGATGTTACTACAATGGGAAGCAGGAGTTTCTCCTCTTGGTTTGTCCTAGTTACTGCAGATTATTTTTGGCTAACATTAGATGATCGGATCTATTATGCACTGAAGATGATTCAAACGATTTATTATCCCATCCTCGCGATTGTTGGTGTCCCTGGTAAGTCTCTTTATCCAACGTTTAGAACTATAAATCATATGTCACTGATTTAATGTTCTTGTCATGTAAATCTTGGGAAGTCCAAAGACATTGCATTCAGTCACTGTCACAAACTCCATTCCCTATCCACCATCTGCATTCCCCTCACTGACCAATGTCTGAGGCTGAAATAGACTGTTTGCGACCTTTGGCATCCAGTTGACTCTGAGCTGAGTTCATCTCCACATTCTCTCCATCACCCACCCTGCCTTCAACCACCTCTGTAATATCACCCGTCTCCACCTCTGCCTCAGCCCATCTGCTGAATAAATACTCATCTATGCCTTTATTAAATCCACACTTGACTATTCCAATTCTATCTTTGACACTCTCCCAGTTATAAACCTCCATAAACCACAGCCCTTCCAGAACTCTGCTGCCTGTATCCTAACTCACAGCAAATCCCGATCACCCATCACCCCTGTGCTCACTGATCTACGTTTCTTCCTGGTCTGGCAGCACCTGAATTTTTATATTCTCATTCTTGTGTTTGAATCTCTCCATGGCCTCACCCCTCCAATTAATCCCATTCCCCTCTCCAGTCTCATAGCATTGTAATCTTATGCCTTTGAGGCTTTTTTTCCAGTTCCCTTTTGAAAGTGATTTGATTTCCCCTCCCTGTCTCCTCCGGCTGTGATTTTTACTCTATGGCACCACTGGTGCCAATATTACAGAAACCTGGATCTGTAAAATGATGTGAATGGAACAGGCGACCACTTCTAGTATGGCCAGCACAGTGCCCTATGCTGTGCAGGGATGTAGCCTGTGTATACTGTGCATTTGCTGTTAGTCTGAGGAGGGGTTTGAAGTGACGTCAATGTCCCATTCCAGCAGCTTTGATGTACGCCTTTGAAACTTGGTCTGTGCATGACCACTGACCGCCTGTGCTACTCACTCACAGCTGAAGATACATTCCGAAGCATGAATAAACCCTTCTAGTGTTTTTTAAAAAGACCAGGCATCCTGGTCCAGAATATTGAGGGGTATATGACATTCAAGAAGAATAGGAAGCTAGGTAAAGGTGGAGGTTTAGCACTGTTAATCAAGGATGGTATTGGTGCATTAGTTCGAGATCAACTTGGTACAGGAGATCAGGATGTCGAATCGGTTTGGGTGGAGATGAGGATTAGCAGTGGAAAGAAGTGCCCAGTGGGAGTGGTCTACAGGTCTCCTAACAGTAATCGCAATATAAAACATATTATACAAGAAGAAATATCGTTTGCTTATGATAGAGGTCCGGCAATAATCATGGATGATTTTAATCTACATATAAACTGGAAAAATCATATTTGGAATAATAGCCTGGATGAGGAGTGCATAGAATGTTTTAGGGATAGTTTCTTAGAGCACCACGTTCTAGACACAATCAGAGAGCAGGTTAAATTAGTTTTGATACAGTGTAATGTGACAGGATTAATTAATGACCTCAGAATAAAGGCACCTCTAGGTAGCAGCGACCACACTGTGACTGAATTTTACATCCAGTTTGAAAGTGAGAAGAGTGGGTCTAAGACTAGTATTTTAAACTTGAATAAGGGAAAGTATTTGGGCATGAAAACTGAGCTAGCTGAAGTGAACTGGGTTACTAGGCTTGGAGGTATATAATTAGAGAAGCAGTGGCAGAAATTTATGGGGATATTTCAAAATACTCCAGAATAAGTATATTCCTACTATAAGGGGAAGGACCCACCGTCTGCGGTTAACTAACGAAGTTAAGGAAAACATGACACTGAAGTTAAAGGCATATCATTGTGCAGAAATGAGTGGCAGTTCTAATGATTGGTCAGAATATAAAGAACAGCAGACAATGACTAAAGGGTTAATCAGGAGAAAGACATTAGAGTATGAGAGGAAGCTAGCGAGAAATGTAAAAATGGATAGCAAGAGTTTCTACAGGTATTTAAAAAGGACAAGAATAAGTAAAGAGAGAGTTCCTCCTCTGGACAGTGAGAATGCAAAGTTAGTAGTAGATAATAAGGAAACGGTGGATGCAATGAACAAATATTTTGATTCGGTCTTCACTATAGAAGATGCACGAAACATGCCAGTAATAGCTGTAAATCAGGAGGTGGAAGGAAGAGAGGACCTTGGTGAAAATACAATCACCAGGGAATCTTTACTGAGCAAACTTATGGAGTTGCGGGCTGACAAGTCCCCGGGTCCTGATGGACTTCATCCTAGGGTCTTAAAAGATGTGGCTAATGAGGTAGTAGATGTGTGGGTGTTATTTTTTCAAAATTCGCTAGACTCTGGAAAGATTCCATCTGACTGGAAAGTAGCAAATATAACCCCTCTATTCAAGAAGAGGGGGAGGCAGAAAACAGGCAACTATATGTTAGTTAGCTTGACATCTGTTATGGGGAAGGTGTTAGAATCGATCATTAAGGAGGCTTTCGCTGGGCACTTAAGAAAAACTCAAGGTAATCGCGAATAGACAGCATGGTTTTGTGAAAGGGAAATCATCCTGAACTAATTTATTGAAGTTCTTTGAAGGAGTAACATGCAATATGGATAAAGGGGAGCCCTTTGACGAACTGCGCTTGGATTTCCAGAAGGCATTAGACTAGATGTCACATAAAAGGTGATTGTGCAAAGTAGGAGCTCATGTGTAGGGGGTAACATATTAGCTTGGATCGAAGATTAGCCAGTTGCAGCAAACAGAGGGTCTGCATAAATGGGTCATTTTCAGATTAGCAGGATGTGACAAGTCGAGTCCATCAGGGGTCTGTGCTGGGGCCTCAACTTTTTACAATTTATATTAATGACTTAGATGAGGGAAGCGATGGCATGGTAGCTAAATTTGCAGGTGGCACAAAGATAGATAGGAAAGTATGTTGTGAAGAGGACATAAGGAGGTTGCAGACCGATAAAGATAGGTTGCATGAGTGGGAAAACAATCTCACAGATGGAGTATAATGTGGGAAAATGTGAAGTTGTTCACTTTGGTAGGACGCTGCAAAATTCCGAGGTGCTTAGGGATCTCGGTGTTCTAATGCATGAGTCACAAACAGTTAGTAGGTAGGTACAGAAAGTAATAAAGAAGGCGAATGGAATGCTATCCTTCATTACAAGAGGAATTGAAAATAAAAGTCAGCATGTGATGCTTCAGTTCTACAGGGCATTGGTGAGACCACATCTCCAATAATGTCCAGAGTTTTGGTCTCCTTATTTAAGGGAGGATGTGAATACTTTAGAGGCGGTTCAGAGGTAGTTTACTAGATTGATAATAGGAATGAGCGGGTTGTCTTATGAGGAAAGGTTGGACAGACAGGCTTGTTTTCACTGGAGTTTAGAAGAGTGAGGGGAGACTTGATTGAGGTTTACTAGAATCTGAAAGGTCTTGACAAGGTGGAAGTGGAAAGGATGTTTCCTCTTGTGGGTGAGTCGAGAACTTTGGGGCACTGTTTTGAAATTATGGGTCGCCCCTTCAGGACAGAGATGAGCAAAACATTTTTCTCTCAGAGGTTTGTGTGACTTTGGAACTCTCTGCCACAGAAGGTGGTGGAGATGGGGTCATGAAATATTTTAAAAGTGGAGGGAGAAAGATTCTTGTTAGTCAAGAGAATGAAAGGTTATCAGGGTAAGATGGGAGTTAGAATTCAAAACACAACCAGATCAGCCATGTTATTATTGAATTTCAGAGCAGGCTCGAGGGGCCGAATGGCCTACTTCTGCTCCTCATTCGTATGTGTGTACGTTTGCACTCAACTTACAGGTGAGGGGTTTTTGACTTATTTCTGCTATTGTAAAGTTAGTGGAGGTGCTGTGGATGGTTTTCTGGAAGTTGTGTTGTGAGCTGCTGCAGATATTCAGGGACGACAGAGGATTTGTTGACAAAACTCTGGTCAAGGTATGGGGACAGCAGTTACAGTGTCTCTGGGTCTGAAACATGACCAACAAATGGAGCAGAGGCTGCAGAGAGGGGAAGCTCAGTAAAGAGGGAGGAGGAGGAGGCTCTGCCCTCCCCACCCTGGGTTTTCCAAGCGCAAAGAGAGCAGTGGTCCCAATACCGAACATAGAACATAGAACATAGAACATAGAACAGTACAGCACAGTACAGGCCCTTCAGCCCACAATGTTGTGCCGAAACTTTAACCTACTCCAAGATCAAACTAACTACCTACCCTTCATTCTACGATCATCCATGTACCTATCCAAGAGTCGCTTAAATGCCCCTAACGTATCTGCTTCTACTACCACCGCTGGCAGCACATTCCACGCACCCACCACTCTCTGTGTAAAGAACCTACCTCTGACATCTCCCCGAAACCTTCCTCCAATCATCTTAAGATTATGCCCCCTGGTGATAGCCCTTTCCACCCTGGGAAAAAGTCTCTGACTATCCACTCGATCTATGCCTCTCATCATCTCTTTCAAGTCACCTCTCATCCTTCCTCGCTCCAATGAGAAAAGCCCTAGCTCCCTCAATCTTTCTTCGTAGGACATGCCCTCCAGTCCAGGCAGCATCCTGGTAAATCTCCTCTGCACACTCTCTAAAGCTTCCACATCCTTCCTATAATGAGGCGACCAGAACTGAACACAATATTCTATTTCTGGTTGAACCTTACAGAGCTGCAGCATAACCTCGCGGCTCTTGAATGCAATCCCCCTGTTAATGAAAGCCAACACACCATACGCCTTCTTAACAACCCTATCAACTTGGGTGGCAACTTTGAGCGATCTATGGACATGGACCCCAAGATCCCTCTGTTCCTCCACACTACCAAGAATCCTTTCTTTAAGCCTGTAATCCGCATTCAAATTCGACCTTCCAAAGTGAATCACTTCACACTTTTCCAGGTTGAACTCCATCTGCCACTTCGTAGCCCAGCTGAGGAACACCACTGTATACTGCCATCGAGTCTGAACAACAACTTTTCACCACTTCTCTCTGTTGACTCTTCATTAGCCAATGTTACATTGACACTGGACTAGTAACCAGAGACCCAGGGTATTCCTCTGGGGACATGGGTTCGAATCCCACCACAGCAGAAGGTGGAATTTGAAAGTAATGAAAAAAAAATCTGGAATTAAAACTTGTCTAAAGATGGCCATGAAACCATTGTCGATTGTTGTAAAAACCCATCTGGTTCACTAATGTCCTTTAGGGAAGGAAATCTGATGTCCTTACCTGGTCTGGCCGATATGTGACTCCAGACCCACAGCAATGTGGTTACCTCTGACATGCCCTCTGAAATGGTCTAGCAAGCCACTCAGTTGTAACTAACCGCTACAAAGTCTATAAAAAGGAATGAAACTGGGCGGACCACCCGGCATGGACCTCGGCACCGGAAACGACAACGGCAAACCCAGCCCTGTCGACCCTGCAAAGTCCTCCTTACTAACATCTGTGAAATTGTGCCAAAGTTGGGAGAGCTGCCCACAGACTAGTCAAGCAACAGCCTGACATAGTCATACTCACGGAATCATACCTTACAGACAATGTCCCGGGTACGTCCTGTCCCACCGGCAGGACAGACGCAGCAGAGGTGGTGGCGCAGTGGTATACAGTAGGGAGGGAGTTGCCCTGGGAGTCCTCAACATCGACTCCGGACCTCATGAAATCTCATGGGATCAGGTCAAATATGGGCAAGGTAACCTCCTACTGATTACCACTTACTGCTCTCCCTCAGCTGATGACTCAGTACTCCCCCATGTTGAACAGCACTTTGAGGGAGCACTGAGGGTGGCAAGGGCACAAAATGTACTCTGAGTGGGAGAATTCAATGTCCATCACCATGAGTGGCTCGGTAGCACCACTACTGACCGAGCTGGCCGAGTCCTAAAGGACATGGCTGCTAGACTGGGTCTGTGGCAGGTGGTGGGGGAACCAACACGAGGGAACAACATACTCGACCTCGTCCTCACCAATCTGCCTGCCACAGATGCATCTGTCCATGACGGTATTGGTAGGAGTGACCACCACACAGTCCTTGTGGAGATGAAGTCCCGCCTTCACATTGAGGATACCGTCAATCGTGTTGTGTGGCACTATCACCGTGCTGAATGGGATAGATTTCGAACGGATCTAGCAATGCAAAACTGGGCATCCATGAGGCGCTGTGGGCCATCGGCAGCAGCAGAATTGTACTCAACCACAATCTGTAACCTCATGGCCCGGCATATCCCCCACTCTACCATTACCATCAAGCCAGGAGACCAACCCTGGTTCAATGAAGAGTGCAGGAGGGCATGACAGGAGCAGCACCAAGCATATCTCAAAATGAGGTGTCAAGCTAGTGAAGCTACAACCCAGGACTACTTGCATGCCAAACTGAGTAAGCAGCATGCGATAGACAGAGCTAAGAGCTCCAGGACATCACTGCAGGAGTTCCTCAGGGTAGTGTCCTATGCCCAACCATCTTCAGCTGCTTCATCAATGAGCTTCAATCATAAGGTCAGAAGTCGGGATGTTTGCTGATGATTGCACAATGTTCAGCACCATTTGCGACTCCTCAGATACTGAAGCAGTCCGTGTAGAAATGCAGCAAGACCTGGACAATATCCAGGCTTGGGCTGATAAGTGGCAAGTCACATTCGTGCCACACAAGTGCCAGGCAATGACCAACTCCAACAAGAGAGAATCTAACCATCTCCCCTTGATATTCAATGGCATTTCCATCGCTGAATGCCCCACTATCAACATCCTGGGGGCTACCATTGACCAGAAACTGAACTGGAGTAGCCAGTAGCAGAGAGTAGTAGGGGCGTGGAACGCCCTGCCTGCAACAGTCGTAGACTCGCCAACTTTAAGGGCATTTAAGTGGTCATTTGATAGACATATGGATGAAAATGGAATAGTGTAGGTCAGATGGTTTCACAGGTCGGCGCAACATCGAGGGCCGAAGGGCCTGTACTGCGCTGTAATGTTCTAATGTTCTAATGTTCTAATATGAATACCGTGGCTACAAGAGCAGGTCAGAGGCTAGGAATCCTGAGGCGAGTAACTCACCTCCTGACTCCCCAAAGCCTGTCCACAATCTACAAGGCACAAGTCAGGAGTGTGATGGAATACTCTTCACTTGCCTGGATGGGTGAAGCTCCAACAACACTCAAGAAGCTTAACATCATCCAGGACAAAGCAGCCCGCTTGATTGGCACGCCATCTACAAACATTCAGTCCCTTCACCACTGACGCACAGTAGCAGCAGTGTGTACCATCTACAAGATGCACTGCAGCAATGCACCAAGGCTCCTTAGACAGCACCTTCCAAACCCGCGACCTCTACGAACTAGAAGGACAAGGGCAGCAAATACATGGAAACACCACCACCTCCAAGTTTCCCTCCAAGTCACTCATCATGCTGACTTGGAACTATATCGCCATTCCTTCACTGTCACTGGGTCAAAATCCTAACAGCACTGTTGGTTTACCTACCCCACATGGTCTGCAGCGGTTCAAGAAGGCAGCTCACCACCACCTTCTCAAGGACGCCCACATCCCGTGAATGAATTTAAAAAAAACACTGTCATTGCCCCTTTAATCCATAGGGTTCAGTTTCGTTAAGCTGTCTATTGAATGACACTTGATCAAACACAGTTGAAAGTCCATATAAATATAACTTCAATCACACCACCCTCATCAAACCTCTCCATTGTTTCATCAAAGACCTCCATAAAGTTTACCTCACCATCACCTCTCTCCATTTCTCCACTGTTGTTTAATTATCAGACTGATTATCCGACACCCAGTACTGGATGAGCAGAAATGTCCTCCAATTAAATATTGGGAAGACTGAAGCCATTGTTTGGACTCCCCACTCCAACTCTGTTCCCTTGCTATTGATTCCATCCCTCTCCCTGGTAACAGTCTGAGATTCAAACAGTCTGTTTGCAACCTTGGTGTCACATTTGACCACAAAATGAGATTTAACCTCATTTTCAGGATATCATTACAACCGTCTATTTCCACCTCGGTAACATCGCTAACTTCATCCCTGTCTCAGTCCATCTGCTGCTGAAACTGCACAGCGCCCCATACCGGGCAGGGCTCTAGTACAGTCAGCACAGTGCCCCATGCTGGACAAGACTCTAGTGTGGTCATCACTGTAACCCATGCTGGGCAGGGGTCAAGTGTGGTCAGCACAGTGCCCCATGCTGGGAAGGGATCTAATGTGGTCAGCACAGTGCCGCATGCTGGGAAGGGATCTAATGTGGTCAGCACAGTGCCCCATGCTGGGAAAGGATCTAGTGTAATCAGCACAGTGCACCATGCTGGACAGTGTGGTCAGCACTGTACCCCATTCAGGGCAGGGTTCTAGTGTGGTCAGGACAGTGCACCATGCTGGGCAGGGTTCTAGTGTGGTCAGGACAGTGCTCCATGTTCGGCAGGTCTCCAGTGTAATCAGCACAGTGCTCCATGTTCGGCAGGTCTCCAGTGTAATCAGCACAGTGCTCCATGTTCGGCAGGTCTCCAGTGTAATCAGCACAGTGCTCCATGTTCGGCAGGTCTCCAGTGTAATCAGCACAGTGCACCATGCTGGACAGGGTTCTAGTGTGGTCAGGACAGTGCTCCATGTTCGGCAGGTCTCCAGTGTAATCAGCACAGTGCTCCATGTTCGGCAGGTCTCCAGTGTAATCAGCACAGTGCTCCATGTTCGGCAGGTCTCCAGTGTAATCAGCACAGTGCTCCATGTTCGGCAGGTCTCCAGTGTAATCAGCACAGCGCTCCATGTTCGGCAGGTCTCCAGTGTAATCAGCACAGTGCTCCATGTTCGGCAGGTCTCCAGTGTAATCAGCACAGTGCTCCATGTTCGGCAGGTCTCCAGTGTAATCAGCACAGTGCTCCATGTTCGGCAGGTCTCCAGTGTAATCAGCACAGTGCTCCATGTTCGGCAGGTCTCCAGTGTAATCAGCACAGTGCACCATGCTGGACAGGGTTCTCGTGTGGTCAGGACAGTGCTCCATGTTCGGCAGGTCTCCAGGGTAATCAGCACAGTGCTCCATGCTGGACAGGGTTGTAGTGTGGTCAGCACAGTGCTCCATGTTCGGCAGGTCTGCAGTGTAATCAGCACAGTGCTCCATGTTCGGCAGGTCTCCAGTGTAATCAGCACAGTGCTCCATGTTCGGCAGGTCTCCAGTGTAATCAGCACAGTGCTCCATGTTCGGCAGGTCTCCAGTGTAATCAGCACAGTGCACCATGCTGGACAGGGTTCTAGTGTGGTCAGCACAGTGCCTCATACTGGACAGGGGTCTAGTGTGGTCAGCACAGTGCCTCATACTGGACAGGGATCTAGTGTGGTCAGCACAGTGCCCCATACTGGGCAGGGATCTAGTGTGGTCAGCACAGTGCCTCATACTGGGCAGTGCTCTAGTGTGGTCAGCACAGTGCCTCATACCGGACAGGGATCTAGTGTGATCAGCACAGTGCCCCATATTGGTCAGGGATATCATGTGGTCAGCATAGTGCCCCATATTGGACAGGGATATAGTGAGGTCAGCACAGTGCCTCATGCTGCACAGGACTGTAGTGTGATCAGCACAGTGCCCCATGCTGGACAGGACTGTAGTGTGATCAGCACAGTGCCCCATGCTGGACAGGGCTCCAGTGTGGTCAGCACAGTGCCTCATGCTGGACAGGACTGTAGTGTGATCTGCACAGTGCCCCATGCTGGACAGGGCTCCAGTGTGGTCAGCACAGTGCCTCATGCCGGACAGGACTGTTGTGTGCTCAGCACAATGCCCCATGCTGGACAGGACTGCAGTGTGGTCAGCACAGTGCCTCATGCTGGACAGGACTGTAGTGAGATCAGCACAGTGCCCCATGCTGGACAGGGCTCCAGTGTGGTCAGCACAGTGCCTCATGCTGGACAGGACTGCAGTGTGATCAGCACATTGCCCCATGCTGGACAGGGCTCCAGTGTGATCAGCACAGTGCCTCATGCTGGACAGGACTGTAGTGTGATCAGCACATTGCCCCATGCTGGACAGGGCTCTAGTGTGGTCAGCACAGTGCCTCATGCTGGACAGGACTGTAGTGTGATCAGCACAGTGCGTCATGCTGGACAGGACTGTAGTGTGATCAGCACAGTGCCCCATGCTGGGCAGGACTGTAGTGTGATCAGCACAGTGCCTCATGCTGGACAGGACTGTAGTGTGGTCAGCACAGTGCCTCATGCTGCACAGGTCTCCTGTGTGATCAGCACAGTGCCCCATGCTGGACAGGACTGTAGTGTGATCAGCACAGTGCCCCATGCTGGACAGGACTGTAGTGTGATGAGCACAGTGCCCCATGCTGCACAGGACTGTAGTGTGATCAGCACAGTGCCTCATGCTGCACAGGACTGTAGTGTGATCAGCACAGTGCCCCATGCTGGACAGGACTGTAGTGTGATCAGCACAGTGCCCCATGCTGGACAGGGCTCCAGCGTGATCAGCACATTGCCTCATGCTGGGCAGGACTGTAGTGTGATCAGCACAGTGCCTCATGCTGGACAGGGCTCTAGTGTGATCAGCACAGTGCCCCATGCTGGACAGGACTGTAGTGTGATGAGCACATTGCCCCATGCTGGACAGGACTGTAGTGTGATCAGCACAGTGCCCCATGCTGGACAGGACTATAGTGTGATCAGCACATTGCCCCATGCTGGACAGGGCTCCTGTGTGGTCAGCACAGTGCCCCATGCTGCACAGGACTGTAGTGTGATCAGCACAGTGCCTCATGCTGGACAGGACTGTGGTGTGATCAGCAAAGTGCCTCATGCTGGACAGGACTGTAGTGTGATGAGCACAGTGCCTCATGCTGGACAGGACTGCAGTGTGATCAGCACATTGCCCGATGCTGGACAGGACTGTAGTGTGATCAGCACAGTGCCTCACGCTGCACAGGACTGTAGTGTGATCAGCACAGTGCCTCATGCTGCACAGGACTGTAGTGTGATCAACACAGTGCCTCATGCTGGACAGGACTGGAGTGTGATCAGCACAGTGCCCCATGCTGGACAGGACTGTAGTGTGATCAGCACAGTGCCTCATGCTGGACAGGACTGTAGTGTGATCAGCACAGTGCCCCATGCTGGACAGGACTGTAGTGTGATCAGCACAGTGCCTCATGCTGGACAGGACTGTAGTGTGATCAGCACAGTGCCTCATGCTGGACAGGACTGTAGTGTGATCAGCACAGTGCCTCATGCTGGACAGGACTGTAGTGTGATCAGCACAGTGCCCCATGCTGGACAGGACTGTAGTGTGATCAGCACAGTGCCTCAAGCTGGACAGGACTGTAGTGTGATCAGCACAGTGCCTCAAGCTGGACAGGACTGTAGTGTGGTCAGCACAGTGCCTCATGCTGGACAGGACTGTAGTGTGATCAGCACAGTGCCTCATGCTGGACAAGACTGTAGTGTAATCAGCACAGTGCCCCATGCTGGGCAGGACTGTAGTGTGATCAGCACAGTGCCTCAAGCTGGACAGGACTGTAGTGTGATCAGCACAGTGCCTCATGCTGGACAGGACTGTAGTGTGATCAGCACAGTGCCTCATGCTGGACAGGACTGTAGTGTGATCAGCACAGTGCCCCATGCTGGGCAGGACTGTAGTGTGATGAGCACAGTGCCTCAAGCTGGACAGGACTGTAGTGTGATCAGCACAGTGCCTCATGCTGGACAGGACTGTAGTGTGATGAGCACAGTGCCTCATGCTGGACAGGACTGTAGTGTGATCAGCACAGTGCCCCATGCTGGGCAGGACTGTAGTGTGATCAGCACAGTGCCTCAAGCTGGACAGGACTGTAGTGTGATCAGCACAGTGCCCCATGCTGGGCAGGACTGTAGTGTGATCAGCACAGTGCCTCAAGCTGGACAGGACTGTCGTGCGATCAGCACAGTGCCTCATGCTGGACAGGACTGCTGTGTGGTCAGCACAGTGCCCCATGCTGGACAGGACTGCTGTGTGATCAGCACAGTGCCTCATGCTGGACAGGACTGTAGTGTGATCAGCACAGTGTCTCATGCTGGACAGGACTGTAGTGTGATCAGCAAAGTGCCTCATGCTGCACAGGGCTCTGGTGTGATCAGCACACTGCCCCATGCTGGACAGGACTGTAGTGTGATCAGCACAGTGCCTCATGAAGGACAGGGCTCTAGTGTGATCAGCACAGTGCCTCACGCTGCACAGGGCTCCAGTGTGATCAGCACATTGCTCCATACTGGACAGGACTGTAGTGTGATCAGCACAGTGCCTCATGCTGGACAGGACTCTAGTGTGATCAGCAAAGTGCCTCATGCTGAACAAGACTGTCGTGTGATCAGCACAGTGCCTCATGCTGGACAGGACTGTAGTGCGATCAGCACAGTGCCTCATGCTGGACAGGGCTCTAGTGTGATCAGCACAGTGCCTCATGCTGGACAGGGCTCTAGTGTGATCAGCACAGTGCCCCATGCTGGACAGGACTGTAGTGTGATCAGCACATTGCTCCATACTGGACAGGACTGCAGTGTGATCAACAAAGTGCCCCATGCTGGACAGGGCTCCTGTGTGGTCAGAACAGTGCCCCATGCTGCACAGGACTGTAGTGTGATCAGCACAGTGCCTCATGCTGGACAGGACTGTAGTGTGATCAGCACATTGCTCCATACTGGACAGGACTGTAGTGTGATCAACACAGTGCCCCATGCTGGACAGGGCTCCTGTGTGGTCAGCACAGTGCCCCATGCTGCACAGGACTGTAGTGTGATCAGCACAGTGCCTCATGCTGGACAGGACTGTAGTGTGATCAGCAAAGTGCCTCATGCTGGACAGGACTGTAGTGTGATGAGCACAGTGCCTCATGCTGGACAGGACTGTAGTGTGATCAGCACATTGCCCGATGCTGGACAGGACTGTAGTGTGATCAGCACAGTGCCTCACGCTGCACAGGACTGTAGTGTGATCAGCACAGTACCTCATGCTGCACAGGACTGTAGTGTGATCAGCACAGTGCCTCATGCTGGACAGGACTGGAGTGTGATCAGCACAGTGCCCCATGCTGGACAGGACTGTAGTGTGATCAGCACAGTGCCTCATGCTGGACAGGACTGTAGTGTGATCAGCACAGTGCCTCATGCTGGACAGGACTGTAGTGTGATCAGCACAGTGCCCCATGCTGGACAGGACTGTAGTGTGATCAGCACAGTGCCTCATGCTGGACAGGACTGTAGTGTGATCAGCACAGTACCTCATGCTGGACAGGACTGCAGTGTGATCTGCACAGTGCCTCATGCTGGACAGGACTGTAGTGTGATCAGCACAGTGCCCCATGCTGGACAGGACTGTAGTGTGATCAGCACAGTGCCTCAAGCTGGACAGGACTGTAGTGTGATCAGCACAGTGCCTCAAGCTGGACAGGACTGTAGTGTGGTCAGCACAGTGCCTCATGCTGGACAGGACTGTAGTGTGATCAGCACAGTGCCTCATGCTGGACAGGACTGTAGTGTGATCAGCACAGTGCCCCATGCTGGGCAGGACTGTAGTGTGATCAGCACAGTGCCTCAAGCTGGACAGGACTGTAGTGTGATCAGCACAGTGCCTCATGCTGGACAGGACTGTAGTGTGATCAGCACAGTGCCTCATGCTGGACAGGACTGTCGTGTGATCAGCACAGTGCCCCATGCTGGGCAGGACTGTAGTGTGATCAGCACAGTGCCTCAAGCTGGACAGGACTGTAGTGTGATCAGCACAGTGCCTCATGCTGGACAGGACTGCTGTGTGGTCAGCACAGTGCCCCATGCTGGACAGGACTGCTGTGTGATCAGCACTGTGCCTCATGCTGGACAGGACTGTAGTGTGATCAGCACAGTGTCTCATGCTGGACAGGACTGTAGTGTGATCAGCACAGTGCCTCATGCTGCACAGGGCTCTGGTGTGATCAGCACATTGCCCCATGCTGGACAGGACTGTAGTGTGATCAGCACAGTGCCTCATGAAGGACAGGCTCTAGTGTGATCAGCACAGTGCCTCACGCTGCACAGGGCTCTAGTGTGATCAGCACATTGCTCCATACTGGACAGGACTGTAGTGTGATCAGCACAGTGCCTCATGCTGGACAGGACTCTAGTGTGATCAGCACAGTGCCTCATGCTGGACAAGACTGTCGTGTGATCAGCACAGTGCCTCATGCTGGACAGGACTGTAGTGCGATCAGCACAGTGCCTCATGCTGGACAGGACTGTAGTGTGATCAGCAAAGTGCCTCATGCTGGACAGGACTGTAGTGTGATGAGCACAGTGCCTCATGCTGGACAGGACTGTAGTGTGATCAGCACATTGCCCGATGCTGGACAGGACTGTAGTGTGATCAGCAAAGTGCCTCATGCTGGACAGGGCTCTAGTGTGATCAGCACAGTGCCTCATGCTGGACAGGGATCTAGTGTGATCAGCACAGTGCCCCATGCTGGACAGGACTGTAGTGTGATCAGCACAGTGCCCCATGCTGGACAGGACTGTAGTGTGATCAGCACAGTGCCCCATGCTGGACAGGACTGTAGTGTGATCAGCACATTACCCCATGCTGGACAGGACTGTATTGTGGTCAGCACAGTGCCTCATGCTGGACAGGACTGTTGTGTGATCAGCACAGTGCCTCATGCTGGACAGGACTGTAGTGTGATCAGCACATTGCCCCATGCTGGACTGGACTGCATTGTGATCAGCACAGTGCCTCATGCTGGACAGGACTGTAGTGTGATCAGCACAGTGCCCCATGCTGGACAGGACTGTTGTGTGATCAGCACAGTGCCTCATGCTGGACAGGACTGTAGTGTGATCAGCACAGTGCCTCATGCTGGACTGGACTGTATTGTGATCAGCACAGTGCCTCATGCTGGACAGGACTGTAGTGTGATCAGCACAGTGCTTCATGCTGGACTGGACTGTAGTGTGATCAGCACAGTGCCCCATGCTGGACAGGGCTCCTGTGTGGTCTGCACAGTGCCTCATGCTGCACAGGACTGTAGTGTGATCAGCACAGTGCCCCATGCTGGACAGGACTGTAGTGTGATCAGCACAGTGCCTCATGCTGGACAGGACTGTAGTGTGATCAGCACAGTGCCCCATGCTGGACTGGACTGTAGTGTGATCAGCACAGTGCCTCATGCTGGACAGGAATGTAGTGTGCTCAGCACAGTGCCCCATGCTGGACAGGGCTCCAGTGTGGTCAGCACAGTGCCTCATGCTGGACAGGACTGTAGTGTGGTCAGCACTGTGCCTCATGCTGGACAGGACTGTAGTGTGATCAGCACAGTGCCCCATGCTGGACTGGACTGTAGTGTGATGAGCACAGTGCCCCATGCTGGACAGGACTGTAGTGTGATCAGCACATTGCCCCATGCTGGACAGGACTGTAGTGTGATCAGCACATTGCCCCATGCTGGACAGGACTGTAGTGTGATGAGCACAGTGCCCCATGCTGGACAGGACTGCAGTGTGATCAGCACATTGCCCCATGCTGGACAGGACTGTAGTGTGATCAGCACAGTGCCTCATGCTGGACAGGACTGTAGTGTGATTAGCACATTGCCCCATGCTGGACAGGACTGTAGTGTGATGAGCACTTTGCCCCATGCTGGACCGGACTGTAGTGTGATCAGCACAGTGCCCCATGCTGGACTGGACTGTAGTGTGATGAGCACATTGCCCCATGCTGGACAGGACTGTAGTGTGATCAGCACAGTGCTTCATGCTGGACTGGACTGTAGTGTGATCAGCACAGTGCCCCATGCTGGACAGGGATCCTGTGTGGTCTGCACAGTGCCTCATGCTGCACAGGACTGTAGTGTGATCAGCACAGTGCCCCATGCTGGAGTGGACTGTAGTGTGATCAGCACAGTGCCCCATGCTGGACTGGACTGTAGTGTGATCAGCACAGTGCCCCATGCTGGACTGGACTATAGTGTGATCAGCACAGTGCCCCATGCTGGACAGGACTGTAGTGTGATCAGCACAGTGCCCCATGCTGGACAGGACTGTAGTGTGATCAGCACAGTGCCTCATGCTGCACAGGACTGTAGTGTGATCAGCACAGTGCCTCATGCTGGACAGGACTGTAGTGTGATCAGCACAGTGCCCCATGCTGGACTGGACTGTAGTGTGATCAGCACAGTGCCCCATGCTGGACTGGACTGTAGTGTGATCAGCACAGTGCCCCATGCTGGACAGGACTGTAGTGTGATCAGCACAGTGCCCCATGCTGGACTGGACTGTAGTGTGATCAGCACAGTGCCTCATGCTGGACAGGAATGTAGTGTGCTCAGCACAGTGCCCCATGCTGGACAGGGCTCCAGTGTGGTCAGCACAGTGCCTCATGCTGGACAGGACTGTAGTGTGGTCAGCACAGTGCCCCATGCTGGACAGGGCTCCAGTGTGGTCAGCACAGTGCCTCATGCTGGACAGGACTGTAGTGTGGTCAGCACAGAGCCCCATGCTGGACAGGACTGTACTGACTTCAGAACAGTGCCCCATGCTGGACAAGACTGTAGTGCCATCAGCACAGTGCCTCATGCTGGACAGGACTGTTGTGTGATCAACACAGTGCACCATGCTGGATAGGGCTCTGGTGTGGTCAGATCGGTGCCCTATGTTGGACAGGACTGTAGTGTGATCAGCACAGTGCCCCATGCTGGACAGGACTGTATTGTGATGAGCACAGTGCCTCATGCTGGACAGGACTGTAGTGTGATCAGCACTGTGCCTCATGCTGGACAGGAATGTAGTGTGATCAGCACTGTGCCTCATGCTGGACAGGACTGTCGTGTGATCAGCACAGTGCCTCATGCTGGACAGCACTGTAGTGTGATCAGCACAGTGCCCCATGATGGACAAGGATCTAGTGGGTTCAGCACAATGCCCCATGTTGGACAGGGATCCAGTGTGTTCAGCACAATGTCCCATGTTGGACAGGGAACCAGTTTGTTCAGCACAATGCCCCAATTTGGACAGGAATCTAGTATGTTCAGCACAATGCCCCAGGTTGGACAGGGATCTAGTGTGGTCAGCACAGTGCCCCATATTGGACAGGGATCTAGTGTGTTCAGCACAATGCCCCAGGTTGGACAGGGATCTAGTGTGTTAAGCACAATGCCCCAGTTTGAACAGGGATCTAGTGTGTTCAGCACAATGCCCCAAGTTGGACAGGGATCTAGTGTGTTCAGCACAATGCCCCATGTTGGACAGGGATCTAGTGTGGTCAGCACAGTGCCCCATGTTGGACAGGGATGTAGTGTGTTCAGCACAGTGCCCCATATTGGACGGGATCTGGTGTGTTCAGCACAATCTCCCATGCTGGACAGGGATCTAGTGTGTTCAGCACAGTGCACCATATTGGACAGGGATCTAGTGTGTTCAGCACAATGCTCCATGTTGGACAGGGATCTAGTGTGTTCAGCACAATGCCCCATGTTGGACAGGGATCTAGTGTGTTAAGCACAACGCCCCATGTTGGACAGGGATCTAGTGTGTTCAGCACAATGCCCCATGCTGGACAGGGATCTAGTGTGTTCAGCACAGTGCCCCATGTTGGACAGGGATCTGGTGTGTTCAGCACAATGCCCCAGGTTGGACAGGGATCTAGTGTGTTCAGCACAATGCCCCAGGTTGGACAGGGATCTAGTGTGTTCAGCACAGTGCCCCATGTTGGACAGGGATCTAGTGTGTTCAGCACAATGCACCATGTTGGAAAGGGATCTAGTGTGTTCAGCACAATGCCCCAAGTTGGACAGGGATCTAGTGTGTTCAGCACAGTGCCCCATGTTGGACAGGGATCTAGTGTGTTCAGCACAATGAACCATGTTGGAAAGGGATCTAGTGTGTTCAGCACAATGCCCCAAGTTGGACAGGGATCTAGTGTGTTCAGCACAGTGCCCCATGTTGGACAGGGATCTAGTGTGTTCAGCACAGTGCCCCATGTTGGACAGGGATCTAGTGTGTTCAGCACAATGCACCATGTTGGAAAGGGATCTAGTGTGTTCAGCACAATGCCCCAGGTTGGACAGGGATCTAGTGTGTTCAGCACAGTGCCCCATGTTGGACAGGGATCTAGTGTGTTCAGCACAATGCACCATGTTGGAAAGGGATCTAGTGTGTTCAGCACAATGCACCATGTTGGAAAGGGATCTAGTGTGTTCAGCACTATGCCCCATTTTGGACAGGGCGCTCGAGTGGTCAGCACAGTGCCCCATGCTGGACAGGACTGTAGCGTGATTAGCACAGTTCCCCATGCTGTGCAGGACTGTCGTGTGATCAGAACAGTGCCCCATGCTGTGCAGGACTGTCGTGTGATCAGAACAGTGCACGATGTTGGAAAGGGATCTAGTTTGTTCAGCACTTTGCCCCATTTTGGACAGGGCGCTCGAGTGGTCAGAACAGTACCCCATGCTGTACAGGACTGTAGTGTGATCAGGACATTGCTTCATGCTGGACAGGACTGTAGTGTGATCAGCACAGTGCCCCATGCTGCACAGGGCTCTAGTGTGGTCAGCACAGTGCCCCATGCTGGACAGGGCTTTAGTGTGGTCAGCACAGTGCCCTATGTTGGACAGGACTGTAGTGTGATCAGCACTGTGCCTCATGCTGGACAGTCGTCTAGAGTGGTCGGCAGAGTGCCCCATGCAGGGCAGGACGGTAGTGTGATCAGCACAGTGCCTCATGCTGGACAGGACTCTGGTGTGGTCAGCACATTTTCCATGTTGTACATGACTGTAGTGTGTTCAGCACAGTGCCCCTGCTGGGGATGTCGCTAGTGTGGTCAGCACAGTGCTCCATTTTGGGCAGGTCACGAGTGTGATCAGCACAATGACCCATACTAGGTAGGGCTCCAGGGTGGTCAGCACAGTGCCCCATGCTTTACAGTGCTCTGGAGAGGTCAGCACAGCGCCCCATGCTGGGAAGGGATCAAATGTGGTCAGCACAGTGCCCCATGCTTTACAGTGCTCCAGAGTGGTCAGCACAGCGCCCCATGCTGGGAAGGGATCAAATCTGGTCAGCACCGTGCCCCATGTGGGAAAGATTCTAGTGTGGTCAGCACAGTGCCCCATGCTGGGCAGGGTTATAGTG
This sequence comes from Heterodontus francisci, assembly GCF_036365525.1. NCBI lineage: Eukaryota > Metazoa > Chordata > Chondrichthyes > Heterodontiformes > Heterodontidae > Heterodontus > Heterodontus francisci. The sequence continues at coordinate 81,919 of NW_027141320.1, forward strand.
TGGCCAGCACAGTGCCCCATGCTGGGCAGGGTTCTAGTGTGGTCCGCACAATGCCCTATGCTGGTCAGGGTTCTATTGTGTGCAGCACAGAGCCCCATGCTGGCCAGGGCTCGAGTGTGTACAGCGCAGAGCCCCATGCTGGGCAGTGTTCCAGTGTGATCAGCACATTGCCCCATGCTGGGCAGGGTTCTAGCCTGGTCAGCATAGTGCCCCATGCTTTACAGTGCTCTACAGTGGTCAGCACAGTGCCCCATGCTGCAAAGACGCTAGTGTGGTCAGCACAGTGCCTCATGCTGGAAGGATTCTAGTGTGGTCAGCACAGTGCCCCATGCTGGGCAGTGTTCTAGTGTGGTCAGCACAGTGCCCCATGCTGGGCAGTGTTCCAGTGTGGTCAGCACAGTGCCTCATGCTGGACAGGACTGTAGTGTGATCAGCACTGTGCCTCATCCTGGACAGGACTCTAGAGTGGTCAGCACAGTGCCCCATGCTCGGCAGGACTGTAGTGTGATCAGCACAGTGCCTCAAGCTGGACAGGACTCTAGTGTGGTCAGCACATTGCCCCATGCTGTACAGGCCTGTAGTGTGATCAGCACAGTGCCTCTTGCTGTAAAGGACTGTGGTGTGATCAGCACAGTGCCCCATGCTGGGCAGGTCTCTAGTGTGGTCAGCACAGTGCTCCATGTTGCGCAGGTCACTAGTGTGCTCAGCACATTGCCCCATGAAAGGTAGGGCTCCAGTGTGGTCAGCACTTGCCTCCTCGTGCTGGGCAGGACTCCAGTTGGTCAGCACAGTGCCCCATGCTTTACAGTGCGCCAGAGAGGTCAGCACAGCGCCCCATGCTGGGAAGGGATCAAATGTGGTCAGCACCGTGCCCCATGCTGGAAAGACGCTAGTGTGGTCAGCACAGTGCCCCATGCTGGAAAGACGCTAGTGTGGTCAGCACAGTGCCCCATGCTGGAACGATTCTAGTGTGGTCAGCACAGAGCCCCATGCTGGTCAGGGTTATCGTGTGGTCAGCACAGTGCCCCGTATTGGACATGGACCTAGTGTGTTCAGCACAATGCCCCAGGTTGGACATGGGTTCTAGTGTGCTCAGCACAATGCCCCATGCTGGACTGGGCACTAGCGTGATCTGCACAGCGCCCCATGCTGGGCTGGTCGTTCGTGAGGTCAGCACAGTGCCCGATGCTGGACAGGACTGGAGTGACATCAGCACAGTGCCCTCTGCTGGACAGGGCTCGAGTGTGGTCAGCACAGTGCCCTATGCTGGACAGGGATCTAGTGTGGTCAGCACAGTGCCCTATTCTGGACAGGACTTTAGTGTGGTCAGCACAGTGCCCCATGCTGTACAGGGCTCCAGTGTGGTTAGCAATGTGCCCCATGCTGGACAGGATTGTAGTGTGATCAGCACAGTGCCTCATGCTGCACAGGGTTCTAGTGTGGTCAGCACAGTGCCCCATGCTGGACAGGGCTCTAGTGTGGTCAGCACAGTGCCCCATACTGGACAGGACTGTAGTGTGATCAGCACAGTGCCCCATGCTGTCCAGGGCTCTAGTGTGGTCAGCACAGGGCCCCATGCTGGACAGGACTGTCGTGTGATTAGCACAGTGCCCCATGCTGTACAGGGCTCTAGTGTGGTCAGCACAGTGCCCCATGCTGGGCTGGGCGTTAGTGAGGTCAGCACAGTGCCCCATGCTGGGCTGTGTTCTAGTGTGGTCAGCATGGTGCCCGATGCTGGGTAGGGTTCGTGTGTGGTCAGCACCGTTCCCATTTGCTGGGTAGGGTTCGTGTGTGGTCAGCACGGTGCTCCATGCTGGGCAGGGTTCTAGTGTGGTCAGCTCCGTTCCCATTTGCTGGGTAGGGTTCTCGCGTGGTCAGCATGGTGCCCTATGCTGGGTAGTGTTCCAGTGTGGTCAGCATGGTGCCCCATGCTGGGCAGGGTTCCAGTGTGGTCAGCACTGTGCCCGATGTTGTGCACGTCTGTAGTGTGGTCAGCATAGTTACCCATGTTGGACAGGGCTCTCGTGTGGCCATGACATCCCTCCATTTTGGGCAGGGCTCTAATGTGGTCAGCACTGTGACCCATGACGGGCAGGGCTTTGGTGTGCTTAACACTGCCTCATTCTGGACAGGGCTCTAGTGTGGTCATTACATGTCCCATGTTGTGCCAGTCTCTCGCCCAGGCTAATTGACCATGTGCGGTTAGTGTGAGGAGGGGTTTGAATTGACATCAATCAACCATTCCGACATCTTTGACAGACGTCTTTCTAGCTTCGTCTGTGCACGTCTACTGTCCGCCTGTGTTAGACACGCTCACCTGAACATACATTCAGCAGCACGAGTGTTATGTAAAAGGACCAGGCATCCAACTTACAGGTGTGGGTGTTTTGACTTACTTCTGCGATTGTAAAGTCAGTGGAGGTGCTGTGGATAGCTTTCTCTAGGTTATGTTGTGAGCTGTACAGACATTCAGGGTTGACAGAGGATTTCGTGACCTAACTCTGCATGAGATATGGGGACTGTAATTAGTGCCTCTGGAGATGTGTTTCTCTGGGAATTCCTGGACGTAGGTAGATCTTATAATCCATGTTGAGGAGGGAGAACGGACGCCCGTTCTTAAGCAAGCAGAGATCACCCCTTTTCAGCAACAGGATGACAACCGCCCTGTGCCACGAGAGGGGCACCCCCGAGTCGCCATGCTTTCCCCCAGGAACTGCACGTTATTGTCCTCAGGACGTATCCCAATGCCCCGAGGAACTCCACGGTGGCCCCGTCCAGCCCCGGCGATTTGCCCATTCAGTGCTGGTGGAGGGCACCGTACAATTGTGCTAATGTGAGCGGAGTCTCCAATCCTTTGGCGCCCTCCAGTCTGATCTTTGGCAGGTCCTCCTACAAAACTCTACACGTGTCCTCGCTGGACGGGTCCGAAGAGAGCAATGCACTGTTATAGGTTCGGACCAATATTCCCATTCCCTCCGGATCCATCGTCTGCCAGCTGCTCGAAGAGCTGCTTATGCACCTTCTGCCAATTTTCCATTGAGTAGAAGAAGGGTGAGGCGCGGTTCAAATCTTCCAGGATCTGGATCCGCGACCTCACGTACACGCCTCGTGAGCTGCAGGTCCCTCAGCGCGCCCTCTTCTCTTTGTACACCTGCCACAGGATGGGGTCTGTGATGGCCTGACCGAGATGGGACTCCAAGTCAAGCACCTCCCTCTCTAGAAGCTCGATCTCGGCTTCCCGCCTCTTGGTCGACACCTTCGTGTTCCCCTGACAGAAGACACGGATGTGAGTCTTTACCACATCCCACCATAGCCTCAAGTAAAGGAAGCCTCCCTGCTTCCTTCTCCAGTCAGCCCAGAATCGACGGAATGAGTCACGGAATCACTCGTCCTCCAGCAGCCATTTGTTAAAAGTGCCATTACAGGGACCCGTCCCGTGTGCGGAGTGGAGTGAATTCCGCCCACATCAGGTGGTGGTCCGAGCACGGAACCAGCCATTTGGAGGCCACCGAGATGCAGGAGGCGTATGACTGTAAAATGTAGAGGCGGTCAATTCCAGGACCCTTCTTCTGAGTCCTCCAGACGAAAGCACTGGAGTTGGGATGGAGATTCCACCAGGCGTCCACTAATTTGAGGTAGTTGATCCATCAAGTCACCCTGCTACTCCAGGAGCCAGGTGGCTTCATCTCCCGGAATGGTGTGGGTTTCCTGCATAAAACCCATCACAAATCTCCCTTCCCTGAGGACTGTGAGATTGTGAAAACGGCTGAGAGACCCCCTGCTGCTGTTGATGTTGAGGCTGGCTATGGATATCTTCATGTCAAAAATACCACCATCCTGTCACCAATACCTTACTGTGAGGAGAGAGTGGAACTGCTCATCGCCTTGCACTCCCCCAGCAACCCGGAGAGGAACACATTGAACAGGCATCGCACGACCTTTTTCATGTCTGCACATTTGCAACCCTCCTTGAGGGCAAGACGGACAGACCAGATGATCAGCGCCAGCTACACACACTGGTCAAGGGGCGGCTGAACTTCCCTGCAAGCAGCAAGGAAGTCCCGGAGTTCTACAATGGGGATGAGAGGAGACTCGGTAGGAGGCAGGAGGGGGTCCACCGCCTCACTGGCAATGGATTCAAGGTCGTCCTCCGTGCCCCTCACCGAGACACCATCCTCCTCCGTGCCGTCACCGCCAGTGGCCGACACACCCACCACACAATGTGGTGTGGACATCCCGGCCACGCCAGCGAGTCTCACCTCCCTCATGATCACATCCCCAGGATCGGTGGTGGAGGAGTCATTCCTATATTCCTCTGGGGAAACTGGGAATATGAGTGCCTGTGGTTGAGGACAGCCTCTCCCCCTCAGTGCCCGGGCTTGTGATCAGCCTCGGGTGAGGCAGTTGTTTCTTGACTCTGGAAATCCAGCCGGAGTGGGACCCGAGGTAGAGAGAGGAGGCCATCTCCCACCCTGCCAGCGCCACAGTACCAGCAGACAGAGCACTGTTAACATTATTCAAATCAACCTCCGGGTCGGATCCATCCTGGATGTCAGCAACAGGCGCCGAGAGCGTTGACCCTCACAGATCTCAGCCCCACCCAGGACACCGGACCAAGTGGGAGATGGAATGTTTTCTCCTGGTGGATCCACAGGCTCCCCCATCAGGGGAGGGGCCCTTCACCACTCCCCCGCCCCACCTCGGGTGTTGCGAATGGTACAGAGGCTTCTGTCCCCACTCCATTTTATGGGATAGAAAGCTGTGACTTAGGGCTCGAGCCCCAATGGTGCTGGTAGTGCGGGGAGTCAGAGGACCCGCCAGGAGACTGACCCTGTTCCTCTCGGCAATCTGCAGTGGAGGGATGCCTCCTCCTCTTATTCATGGAGAGGTGAGGAGGTTCAGAGACCTCAGTCTCACGAGACATCTATGTTTATCCCTCCACACCCTCAACAGTGTAGAGGGAGATTTACTCTCGATCTGACCCTCAGGCCCGTTTTGTTTTTTTGTCCAGGGGGACTTTATTCGCCAGGACCCCTTTATTTAAATTTTGAATTAAGTTTATTAAAAACAGATAAATAAACCAAAAACTCAAATTAAAATGCCATTCTCGGCATTAAAGATGTATCACAGCCCTTGTGGTACCCACCGATGGTGGAAGGCCTCAAGTATGCCAGATTCTGAATAGATCCCTGTTAAAGACAGGAACTTCAGTCCGTGTCATCCACACCCATAGCGGCAGGAGGTGGAAAGAGGGTTTTCAAGGTTTTTACCTACAGGAACAATCAAAGTACCAGAGCTCACATTTCCTCTGTCCCTGAGTGTCATTACTCATTATCCCCCCTGGAGAAACACCTCTCTCTCTCTCTCTCTCACTCACTCCCTCTCTCACTCTCTCCCCCTCTCTCTCTCTGTCTCGCTCTCTCACTCATTCTCTCTCTCACTCTCTCTCTCTCTCTGTCTCTCTTTCTTTCTTTCTCTCTGTCTCCTTCCCAGCAGAAAGCAATTGCTTTTAACACTCCAACATCCACGTTATCAAAACTTTTGTCCTCCCCACTCACACCAATTTAAAATATAACTATACACACATGTTAAACAGCCAACTACATTCAGACAGCATGCAGGACCAGACGTAACTGACCGTAATAGACACTGGCTGAGACAGACAAAGAAATCAAACAGGAAACTTCAAATACAAAAACAGACCCACTTACTCAAACACAAGCTTTTCCTCCTGTTCTCCTCAGACATTGTTTAAGCCTTACTGTGGCTCCGAAAGATTTCCTTTCCTTTTATATCTCAGGGACAGACAGGGTGGATAGCAAGAAGCTTTTTCCCAGAGTGGGGGATTCAATTGCAAGGGGACACGAGTTCAAAGTGAAAGGTGAAAACTTTAGGGGGGATATGCGTGGAAAGTTCTTTACGTGGTGGTGGGTGCCTGGAACGCATTGCTGGTGGAGGTGGTAGACGCGGGCACGATAGCGTCTTTTAAGATGTATCTAGACAGATACATGAATGGGCAGGAAGTAAAGAGATACAGACCATTAGAAAATAGGCAACAGGTTTAGATAGAGGATTTGGATCGGCGTAGCCTTGGAGGGCCGAAGGGCCTGTTCCTGTGCTGTAATTTTCTTTGTTCTTTGTTAACGTCACACGTGACTTGGTGGGATTGAGAGTAACAGACTGTTCCATTCGGTGTTGTCACCACATTAACGGGACAGCCTGTCAAGGAGGTTACCTTAACGGTAAACGTTCTCCCTCTCCAACATTGTCCCCCTCCGAGGCCTCCTGCTCCATTTTAGTGCCACCTGTGTGATACTCTGCTTTTTGTGAAGGCTGCTACACCCGCCTGGGAGCTGCTTTCCCTCTGGGTTTGCAATCACTGAATGTTAGACCTGTACTGTGCATGCTCTGTCTTCAGGTGGGGTCACTCCTGTAACTCCCTAAGGACACCTCTAGAATCCTCTAACTTCTGGGTCAACTGGACATTATCCTGTGTGACAGTAACAATATGTTTCTCTGCTAACTCTAACTGCTGCTGAACTGCACAAGCCTGTCCTGCATTAAGTGTCTGTTGTTGTATAGTGACTGTAAAGTACACTCGCTTATTGTGTAACTCATGTAGCTGTGTCTCCTGCTGCTGCTGGGACTGTTCACTTTGAGCTACCATTTCTCTCACCTGTGACTCGATCACTTCCTCATCGCACTGTGCACGGTGTGATGCTGCACATGGAGTCAGATTTAAAGCCTTTTCACCCTTCTGATGTTTAGCCAAGACGTGTGCCTGGATAAACGTCACTATATTTTAAAAGGAACGTGTTCATGCTTCCATACACAGTCTCCGAACAGGGACTGGATACTGTCCATATTACACTTAGTGCTTAACTCTTCCTCATATGTTTCCCAGAGACCCTTCTTCCCATTGTCTTTTTTGTGACATAATGTGTATTTAAAGAGACATCACTGGGTCAGTATAATCGTCTGCCCCTCAAAAGAGTTTATCCCTGCAAGAGTTTTCACTGGTCAAACGAATATTGATATGTTTGCGAAACTTTGCTACAACATCCTCGGTTTGCATAGTAGTCAAAGTCCCGGGTTTCAGCTCCACTTGTAAGATCTGGGGTTTGATTTAATGTAATTGTCAGACTTAGGTCAATTACAATGACAGTCGATGTTGGGAGATCAGATCTAAAAGGGACTTACAGCTCAGACTAGCTATAAAACTACATGTGTACGAGGCTGCTTTCACAAGCTTCACAGACTGAATGATGTTCTGCACAATAAGCAGAACATGGTGATACTGAGCAAAGGGAAGTGGTCAGCAGTTGTGTTCTCAATGGAACACCCGGTGCTCAACCTCCGGTTAACTGTGGAACCTTGTCTCTTCATTGGAGTCTATCTTCTGTCTTCTTCTTGATGATGATGTGCCCTTTTGGGGTCTTACAAGCTCTTAATTTATACACATTTCCCAGCTTGGTTCTGTTCCATATTAGGTAAAAGGCCATTTCTGTTCATTTGATTGGTCAGTCATTAACTAACTACCCTTCCATGATAGTACCTTGAGCCTGGTTTAAGTCATTGTCATTGTCGTTCAGAGGTGGGGGGGTGGGGGAGGGGAGGGGCCTCCAGATTCCAGCTGCCTTAACTCTACGAATTCCTTTTCAAAAGGTCATATCTTGACCCGGTGCCACCCTGCTGTGCCTATTCAACCACAGTGACCACTTAATGGCATTGAATTGTACATATCTCATTTCACAGCTTCCTGGCCACACGGGCATTGTTTACAGTTTTATACCAGTTAAAAAGCTAACAGTCTCCCTGGGATAATCCACAGTCTAATGACTTTAAAATAAAGGGACTCAACAGGTAAGGACTTGTCCAGATATTTAGCTAACATCATGCGTTGTGGTTATGTTACATACAGAATACTATTTTAACCGTTATACTGAAGGAAATGACAACTAAGTTCTAACAGTCCTATCATAAAATAAACTCAATCCTACAGTTTTGTCCCAACAAGGACGCAGATATCTAGCTTTGTGTTTGGAAACAGCAGCCACTACTGCCCACTGTTGACTGATTGTGTCTGAAGCTGTTGGGTTTTAGCTAAACACAGGGCATTTCTTTTATTCTGTCATTCATGGGATGTGGGTGTCGCTGGCTCTGCCAGCATTTATTGCCATCCCTAATTGCCCTTGAGAAGGTGGTGCTGAGCTGTCTTCTTGAACCCCTGTAGTCCATACCTGGGGATGGTGATGGCATTGTCTGGGACACTGTCTGTAAGGTGTGATTCGATGAGCATGACTATGTTTTCTGCTGCTTGACTAGCCTGTGGGACAGCTCTCCCAACGTTGGCACAAGCCCCCAGATGTTAGTATGGAGGACCTTACAGGGTCGACAGGGCTGGGTTTGTCTTTGTTGTTTCTGGTGCCTAGGTCGATGCTGGGTGGTCTGTCTGGTTTCATTGCTTTTCTTAGATTTTGTAGCCGTTTCGTACTACTGAGCAGCTTGCTAGGCCATTTCAGAATCAACCACATTGCTGTGAGTCTGGAATCACATGTAGGCCAGACCAGGTTAGGATGGCAGATTTCCTTCCCTAATGGACATTAGTGAACCAGATGTGTTTTTTACAATAATTGACAATGAACACCATGAGAATAGATATTTTAATTCTAGAGTTTTATTCAAGATGATTAATGATGTCAGAGTATGTCTTGTTTTGAAATGCAAATAAACCAGAAATTCTCTAAGCAACAGTTTGTAAGACGTCAGGAATGTAAGAGATTTGGATTGTTTAATTGTCCTGTGGTTTAAAATGTGTATGTGACCAGCAAGAAAAGCTGCTATTGTTTGTGCTGAGAACAATCCTGAGGCATCTGTAACATCCACAAGTGGTGATGAAAATACTGAAGGAAATGTAAGCACATGCTCACCATCAAGGCAGTCTCTCAGATCATCATCTGAACAAAGAATTAGGCATCTCATTGGACAATTGTAGCTTACGGTGTATTTTGATAGGACAGTGTGATCTTGTCAGTGAAACATTCAGCCCACCTTGATATGAAAGGTGCAAAATCATTGGAAATAGTGATTCAATGATAAGGTCGAGGAGATTGGTCAGCGACAGAACGATTAGCAGGGAGGGAAATGCTCACTGGGTTATCATGTATGCATGACTCTTTGCAACATATTTGTGACTAATGGGTGTATTGTTCACTGGTACATTGTGAATGGGTATTTTGTATAATTGTAAACTAGTAGTATTCCTACTGAATCTAGTAGAGTCATTGGTGTTTAATTTGAGCTCTGAGTGCTGTCTCATTATTTCTTGTAATACTCATGATTGAACCATCGAGTAACCAATCAAAAAGATGACCGTTTCTAAACAACAATTGTTTCGAAATGTGGACATGAGGCTTCACATTATCATTCCCAGGAATGTCGACCCAAAGACCTGCGTCCAGAGTTACGAGCGAGACTAGTTAACGACCCTTATGAAAATCTCTGGAATACCATTCCTGCATCTTTGTTGTCCATCCATAATTATGCTTGACACTTATTGGCTTTCTAGACTATTTCAGAGGACAGTTAAAAGTGAACCACATTGAGTTACATGGAGACCAGAACAGATAAGGATGGTAGATCACCTTCCCTAAAGGACATTAGTGAACCAGATAGATTGTTATAAAAATCGTGATACTTTCATGGCAACATTTTTAAGTCCAGATTTCAATTCCAGATTTTTATTCATCAATTGAATATATTAAATCATTGAATTTTAAATTCCGCCAGCTGCTATGGTGGGCTTTGAACCCAGGGCATTAGCCTGAGCCTCTCGATTACTAGTTCAATGACATGACCACTATCCCACTGTCACTGCCTATCTGCATCACATTCCTCCCTTAAGACACTACATAAAACCTTCCTCTTTGACCAAGCTGTTGGTCATCCGACCTCATATCTCCTGTTGTGGCTCTGTGTCATACTTTGCTTCAAAATGCTCCTTTGGAGCTCTTGCGATGTTTTATTGCATAAAAGGCACGATATAAATATACGTTGTTGTTGTTGGCATTTACTGGACATGACGTGTCTTACCATATCCTTGCTGCTGGCCATTTGTTGTCCATGGTTTTTTTCTTTTCTCAAGCAGCAAATACTTTTGTCCTGGGATGTGAACTCTAGAAATTTCCCCATCAGTGACAGTAAATACAGTGTTTACTCCACTTCTCCTTTTTTAATCAGAGTGCAACATTGGCAACCCTCCAGTCCTCTGCCACGACTCCCATATCTAAGGTGTATTGGAAGATTCTGGCCTGTGCATCTGCTATTCTCATCTTTCCCTCCCTCAGCAATCCTCATACATCCCATTCAGACTGGGCAAATGTTATCGTTTATTGTGGTACAAAAGGTGTCCAAATGAAAAGGGTTAACTGAACCTGCTTGTTCAGTAACTGCAATTAATGTCAGTCTCCATGGACCCTAACTGTGTCACTGGAGGGTTTTCCTTTTCTATTAATAAGGGACTCTTTCAATGTGTTATCACATAGCGTCAAAGGGAACATCACGCTCAGCACTGACAGGGATCAGTGGCTCCAGAGAGAGGGAAGGGATAGATCAGAATCTGAGAACAATAGATTTGAATGTTACAACAATGGACAGGAGTTTATCCTCGGATCTTTACTATCTTTCTACATATTGGGATTGGTACTCATTAGACGATCGGATCCGGTATGCACTTGTGATATTTCAATATATTTACTATCCCATCCTGGCTATTGTTGGTGTCCCTGGTAGGTCTCCCTATACAGCTATTATTTCTACAAACCATGTTTAATTGCATTACTGCTCCTGTAATTTACTCTGCCCTTCTTGCTGCTGCTACTGTTGCTGGTGAATCTCTACCTCCAGCTATTAGCTGTAAATCCATTGCTAATTGTATTGCAGTTCTTGTAAGTTCATCACTCATCTTCGGTCCTGTCTGTGCTCCTTGTAAGTCTCTATTTCCCGCTAGGAGATCTGCAAACCCTGTTTCACTGAAATACTGTTCTGTAATGCAAATATTGGGAAGACTGAAGCCAGTGTCATTGGTCTTCATCACAAATTCCATCCCCTATCTGTGAAATATATACCCCACCCTGCCCGATATCTGAGGCTGAACCAGACTGTTCACAACCTCTGTATTCTATTTATACCTGAGCTGAGTTCATCTCCATATTCCCTACATCACCAATCCTGCCTATTACCACCTTTGTAATATCATCCATCTCCACCTCTGCCTCAGCCCTTCTGCTGCATAAACCCTCATCTGTGCCTTTATTCACTTGATTTTTGCAATTCTATCCTGGTCCCCCTGCAGGTTATAAACTTCTATAAACCACAGCCCATCCAGAAATCTGCTGCCTGTATTCTAACTCACACCAAATCCCGATCACCCATCACCCCTGTGCTCACTGATCTACATTGGCTCCCGCTCTGACAGCACCTTAATTTTAATAATCTCATTCTTGTGTTTGAATCCCTCCATGGCCTCGCCCCTCCAATTAGCCCCATTCCCCTGCCCATTCCCATATTCCAGCATTTCTTCCACCATCAAGTCTATTTCCATGTCCCCTTTTAAAGTGAATTTCCTTCCCTCACTATCTCTGCCTGGTGGTGATTTTCAGCTCTTACAGCAGCATTGTTGCCCACACTGTGGAAGCCTGGATCCAGAAAAGGGTCTGAACTGAGCTCCCAGCCACTTCTGGTGTTGCCTGCACACTGTCCCATGCTGTGCAGTACTCTAGCCCGGGTGTACATTGTGTGCACTAGTAGCATGAGGAGTTGTGGAATGTCATGTCAAACTGCTATTCCGGCAGCTTTGATGCACGTCTTTGAAACTTGATCTGTGCATGTCCACTGACTGCCTGTGTTAGTCACTCTCAGCTGAACATACATTCAGCAGCACGAGGAACTCCCTCTAGTGTTATTTAAAAGGACCAGACATGCAACTTACAGGTGAGGGGCTTTTAACTTACTTCTGCTTTTGTACAGTTGGAGGAGGTGCTGTGGATGGTTTTCTGGAGGTTGTGTTGTGAGCTGCTGCAGACATTCAGGGAGGACAGAGGATTTGGTGTCCTAACTCTGGACGAGGTATGGGGACTGTAGTTACAGTGTCTCTGGGTCTGTAACATGACCAACAAATGGAGCAGAGGCTGCAGAGAGGGGACTCTGTAACGATGGAGGAGGAGGGGACTCTGCTCTACCCACCCCGGGTTTTCCAAGAGCACTTTTCCTACCTACATCTAACCCAGGAGTAGTGTGTGAGGTGACTCTGATTCAATAAGGATGTGGTCACAGAGCTGTGTCACCTCCTGTCACATAACCTGGTGCCTCACACCAGGGTCAGGCGTGGAGCTGTCAGTGGCTGTTCAGGTCACAGTTTCATTGAACGTCTATGTGTCTGGATCTTTCCAGGTAGGAGCAGGAGACATATCCAACATTCAGTCATAGACAGTGATAGAGTCAAAGTCACTTACCACACAGAAGGAGTCCATTCGTCCCATCGCGAAAATGCTGGTTCTCTGTGGATCAATCAAGTCAGTCTTACTCCCCCGCCCAATTCCCATAGCCCTGCAAGTCCACTTCCTTTAATCACCCATCCAGTTTCCTTTTGAAATTGGAAGGAAGGATCAAATTGGAAGGATGTAAAGCTGGTAACAGGAGGTAGAAAAGTAGAAGGTGACATTCGAAGGGAGGCGAAACAAAGGTGAGCTTCAACTAGAATGCAGAATGTCAATAAGGCACGGTTATGGGCACTGTACCTGAATGCGCGCAGTATTTGGAACAGGGTAGATGATTTAAAGGCCCAAATAGAGGTACATGGGTATGATCTAATAGTCATAACGGAAACGTGGCTACAGAGTGACCAAGACTGAGAACTGAATATGCAGGCATATTCGACCTTTTGGAAGGACAGGCAACAAGGGAAACGACGTAATGTTGTGCTGATAATAAGGGATGGGATCAGTACATTAGTAAGGGAGGATCTCAGGTCTGCAGAACAAAATATGGAATCTGTTTGGGTGGAGCGAAGAAACTGAAAGGGCAGAAAACATTGGTAGGAGAGCTGTCTATAGGCCACCAAACAGTATTGTTAGTGTGGTGCACAGCATTAATGCAGATGGGAGAATCATACAGGATGGGTAATGTAATAATCAGGGGTGAGTTAGATCTTCATATAGACTGGGTAGCCTAATGAGAACAAATTTCATGGATAGCAAATTTCTGGAGTGTGTTACGGATGGTTTTCTAGAGCAGTATGTTCAGGAACTGACTAGAAAACAGGCTATTTTAGATCTAGTATTATGTAATGTGACAGGGCTAATTATTAATTGTATTGTAAAATTACCTTTAGGGATGAATTACCATAATGTGATAGAATTTTACATTATGCTTGCAAGTACGTTTGTTCAATCTTAAGCCAGGGTGTTAAATTTGCGCAAAGGAAATTATGAAGATATGAGGAGCAAATTGCCCGAGGTGGATTGGGAAACTACATTGAAAGGTATGATAGTACATAGGCAATCGATAGTCTTTAAAGAAAGATTATATAGTTTACAGCACCGATACATTGCTTGCAGGCACATAAACCCCAAAAGTAAAGGCAGTCACTGTGGATAACAAAGGAAGTTAAGGATTGTATAAGATTAAAACTGCGGTTAGCACCGTAGCTTCACAGCTCCAGCAACCCGAGTTCAGTCCTGGGTATTGCCTATGTGGAGTCTGCAAGTTCTACCTGTGGCCGCGTGGGTTTCAGCCGGGTGCTTCAGTTTCCTCCCACAGCCAAAGACTTGCAGGTTGATGGGTAAATTGGCCATTGTAAATTGCTCCTAGTGTAGGTAGGTGGTAGAAGAATGGTGGGAATATGGGATTAATGTCGGATTGGTATAAATGGGTGGTTGTTGTTCCCCACACACTCGGTGGGCTGAAGGGCCTGTTCCAGTGCTGTATCTCTCTATGACTCTATAAAAGGCCTATAAAGTTGCCATAAATCGGAGTAAACCTGAGAATTGGGAGGACTTTAGAATAGATCAAAGGACGAAGAAGAAACTGATAAAGAAAGGGAGAATAGAATATGAAAGTTTGTTGGAAAAAATATGAAAACGGACTGCAAAAGCTTCCACAGGTACATAAAAAGGAAACGTTTGGCGAAGACAAATGTGGGTCCATCACAGGCAGTGTCAGTAGAATTTATAATGGGGAACAGAGAAATGGCAGAGAAGCTAAATGATTACTTTGTGTCAGTGGAATATATAAGAAATCTCCCAGAATGAGAGATTCAAGGGATTGTAGGAATGAAAAATTGAAGGAAATTAAAAGCATAATACTATGGATGCTGGAAATCTGAAATAAAAACAAGAAATGCTGAAAACACTCAGCAGGTCTGATAGCATCTGTGTAGAGAGAAGCAGAGATAACGTGACCCTTCTTCAGAACTGCAATGAATTGAAGGAAATTAGTATTACTAAGAAGAAATTGAAGAAATTAATTGGGCTGAAGGTTGGTATGTCCCCAGGACCTGATATTCTACTTGCCAGAGTGTTGACGAGATAGCTGTGGAAATGCATTGCTGATCATCTTCAAAGAATCTGCAGATTCCGGAGCGGTTCCTGCAGCTTGGAAGGTCGCAAATTTCACCCACTATTTAAGAGGGAGGGAGAGAGAAAACAGGGAATTACAAAGCTGTTAGCCTTTCATTAATCGTTGGGAACCTGCGAGAATCATTTCTAAAGGATGTGATAAATGGACTTGGATAACAATGATCTGATTGGGCATAGTTAACATGGATTTATGAATGGGAAATGATGTTTGACGAACCTGTTGGAGATTTTGAGGATGTTACTAACAGAATTGATAAAGGGGAGTTGGTGGACATGGTATACTTGTATTTTCAGAAGGTTTTTGATGAAGTCCACCAGAAGGAGCTTGCTTCTCAAAATTAAAACAAATGTGATAGGAGGTAATATACTGGCATTTTCACGTTGGCATGCTGTGACTAGTGGGGTACTGCAAGGATCAGAGCTTGGGCCTCAGCTGTTCACAATATGTATCGATGATTTGGATGTGGGGACCAAATGTAATATTTCCAAGTTTGCGTTTGACACAAAACTAGGTGGGAATGTGTATTGTGAGGAAGATGCAAAGCGGCTTCAAGGGGAATTGTTCAGACTTAGTGAGTGGGCAAGAACATGTTAGATGGAATGCAGTGTTGAAAAATGTGAGGTAATCCAATTTGGTAGGAGGAATAGATGTGCAGAATATTTCTGAAATGATGAATTAGGAAGTGTAGATGTACAAAAGGGCCCAAGTGTCCTTGCCAATAAGTCACTGAAAGCTAATATGCAGGCGCAGCAAACAAGTACAAAGGTTAATGGCATGTTAACCTTTATCATAAGAGGATTTGAGCACAGGAGTAGTGAAGTCTTGCTACAATTGTATTGAACTTTAGTTAGACCGCACTTAGAGTATTGTGCGCAGTTTTAGTCCCCTTACTTAGGAAGGATATTATTGCCATAGAGGGAGTGCAACGAAGGTTCATCAGACTTGTTTCCAGGATGGCGGGACTGTCCCATTGGGGAAACTGGGCCTTTATTCTCTAGAGTTTCGAAGAATGAGAGGTGATCTCATTGAAATCTACAAAATACTTTAAGAGAAAGACAGGGTAGATGCAGGTAAGAAGGCAATGCCAACATGAGGAAAACATTTTCACACAATTAGTGGTTAGGATCTGGAATGCACTGTCAGAGAGTGTGATTGGTGCATGTTCACTTGACGCATTCGAAAGGGAATTATGTAGACACCCGAAAAGCACGAATGTTTAGGATTATGGGGAAAAGGCAGGGAAATGGCACTAAGTGAATTACTCACTCGGAGAACAAGTGCAGATACGATGGGCTGAATGGGCTCCATCTGTGCTGTAACAGCTGTGTGATTCTCTATGATTCTGTCATAATCTTATACACTTCTAGGAAGTGTACTCACAAACTCCATCCCCTATCTGGGAATCACATACTCCACCCTGCCCAATATCTGAGGCTCAACCAGACAGTCTACTACTTCTTTGTTATATTTAAAGCTGAGCTAAGTTCATCTCCATATTCTTTCCATCACTAACCCTGCCTAATATCACCTCTATGATATCACCCAACTCCACCTCTTCTTCAGCCCATCTACTGCATAAACCCTCATCTGCATCACTGTTAAATACACAGTTGACTATTCCAATTCCATCTTGTTCACCCTCACAGTTCTAAACCTCCATAAACCACAGCCCATCCAGAACTCTGCTGCCTGTATCCTAACTCATACCAAATCCCGATCACCCATCACCCCTGTGTTCACTGATCTACATTGGCTCTCGGTATGGCAGCACCTGAATTTTAATATTCTCATTCTTGTGTTTGAATCTCTCCATGGCCTCACCCTTCCATTTATTCTCTTTCCCCTGTCCAATCCATATATTCCTGCAAATCTTTTGACTTCAATCTTTTTTCAGTTCTCCTTGTAAAGTGAATTTCGTTCCCTCTGTATCTGTTCCGAGCCACGATTTTAGACTCTGCAGCAAGACTGATGCTGACGGTACAGAATTGGGATCCAAAAAGAGATGTGAATCGCACAGCCGGCCACTACCAGTGCGGTCTGCACAATATCCCATGCTGGGCGGGGCTCCAGCCCAGTCACATCATCTATGTGCTGTCAGCGTGGTCTTCACAGCCGGCCACCTCTACTATGCCCTGCACAGTGTCCCAAGCTGCGCAGGGCTCTAGCTCAATTGTACCTTGTATGTGTTGTTCCTTTGAGGGTGGATTTGAAAGTGATGTCAATGTACCATACCAGCAGCTTTGATGTACTTCTTTAAACTTTTTCTGTGCATGTCCACTGACCGCCTGTGTTAGTCACTCACCGCTAAACATACATTCAGTAGCAAAAGGAAACCCCTCTGGTGTTAACTAAAAATACCAGGCATCTAGCCTGCAGGCTTTTGACTTACTTCTGCTATTGTAAAGTTATTGGAGGTGTTGTGGATGTTTTTCTGGAGGTTGTGTTGTGAGCTGCTGCAGACATTCAGGGACATTTGTGAACTATACAGTAAATGGAAAAGTCCTGGGGAAAATTGATGCACACAGAGATTTGGGTGTTCAGGTCCATTGTTCCCTGAAGGAGGCAACGCAGGTCAATAGAGTGGTCAAGAAGGCATTCCGCATGCTTTCCTTCATCGGACGGGGTATTGAGTACAAGAGTTGGCAGGTCATGTTACAGTTGTACAGGACTTTGGTTCAGCCACATTTGGAATACTGCATGCAGTTCTGGTCGCCACATTATCAAAAGGATGTAGATGCTTTGGAGAGGGTGCAGAGGAGGTTCACCAGGATGTTGCCTGGTATGGAGGGCGCTAGCTATGAAGAGAGGTTGAGTAGATTAGGATTATTTTCATTCGAAAGGCGGAGGTTGAGGGGGGACCTGATTGAGGTGTACAAAATCATGAGAGGTATAGACAGGTTGGATAGCAAGAAGCTTTTTCCCAGAGTGGGGGTTTCAATTACTGGGGGTCACGAGTTCAAAGTGAGAGGGGAAAGGTTTAGGGGGGGATATGCGTGGAAAGTTCTTTATGCAGAGGGTGGTGGGTGCCTGGAATGTGTTGCCAGCGGAGGTGGTAGACGCGGGCGCGATAGCATATTTTAAGATGTATCTAGACAGATACATGAATGGGCAGGAAGCAAAGAGATACAGAGCATTAGAATATAGGCGACATGTTTAGATAGAGGATCTGGATCGGCGCAGGCTTGGAGGGCCGAAGGGCCTGTTCCTGCGCTGTAATTTTTTTTGTTCTTTGTTCTTTGAGTACAGACGATTTGGTGACCCAACTCTGGACGACGTATGGGGACTGTAGTTACATTGTCTCTGGGTCTGTATCATGACCAACTAATGGAGCAGATGCTGCCGAGAGGGGAAGCTCTGTAAAGGGAGAGGAGGAGAGGGCTCTTCCCTACCCACCCCGGGTGCTCCAAGAGCACTTTTCCTTCCTACACCTAACCCAGGAGCAATGTGTGAGGTGACTCTGATTCAATAAGGAGGTGGTCACAGAGCTGTGTCACCTCCTGCAACACAACCTGGAGCCTCACACCAGGGTGAGGACGGAGCTGTCAGTGGTTGTTAAGCTCACAGTTTCATTGAACTTCTATGTATCTGGATATTTACAGGCAGGAGCAGGTGACATATCCAACATAGAGTGGTAGAAATTGATGGAGTCATTAACAACACAGAAAGAGGCCATTCAGCCCCTCACTGTCGGCTTTCTGTGCAACAATCCAGTCAGCCCCACTCTCCCACTCCCCCGCTCAATCCCCGTACCCTGCAAGTTCATTTCCTTCAGGTTTCCATCCAGTTTCCTTTTGAAATCTTTGATTGTCTCGGCTTTCACCATCCTCATGGGCAGTGAGTTCCAGCTCATTACCATCCACTGTGTAAAAAAGATCCTCCTCACATTTCCCTGCATCTCTGAACCAAAACCTTCCATCTGTGCCCCCTAGTCTGCGTTGCATCAGTTAATGGGAACAGTTTTTCCTTGTCTATCTTATCTAAGTCTATCATAATCATGTACACCTCTATCAAATCTCTCTCAATCTCCTTTACTCCAGGGAGAACAACTCCATCTTCTCCAAACTCACTTTGTACCTAAACTCCCATCCCTGGATTCATTCTGGTAAATCTCCTCTGCACCCTCTCAAGGACTTTCACATCCTTCCTGCAGTCTGGTGACCAGAACAGGGCACAGTTCTCTTGTTGGAGTCTAACCAAAGCTTTGTAAAGTTTCAGAAAAACCGCCCTGTTTTTGTATCTTTGCCTCTAATGATGAAGCCCAAGATCTGATATGTTTTGCTAAACACTCTGCTAATATGTCCTGCCACCTTCAAAGATCAATGCATATGGAGCCCCTGGACCTTCTGTTCCTGCACAATCTTTAGAACTGTGTCATTAAGTCTATGTTGTCTTCCTATTCTTTCTGACAAAATACATTACGTCACACTCCTCTTTATTAAATTCTACCTGCCACTTCTCTGTCCATTCTGCTCGCCTATCTATATCATGTTGTAGGTGGTTTGTATCATCCTCACTGTTCCCCACTCCTCCAAGGTTGCAATCATCAGAAAAAATATAAATTCTACTCCGTATTCCAAGATCCGTGTCATTTTTATGCGGTAAAAAAAAAACAACTGTGTCCCAGCACTGACCATTGTGTAACATCAATGTCGACCATCCTCCAGTCTGAAAAATAACCATTTAACACATTTCTCTTTTTGCTGTCCTTTGGACAGTTTTTGATCCAATTGGATGCTAATCCATGAGCTTCAATTTTGTTAACCAAGCTTGTGTGTGGTTCTTAATCAAATACTTTCATAAAATCCAGGTAGACAACATCCACCACATCCCCTTCATCAACCTTCTCTGATCATCGAAATAAATTCAATTAGCCCATCAAGCATAATCAGCCTTTTAGAAATCCGTGCTGACAATCCATAATTAACTCAAACCTCTCCAAGTGTGTGTTGTCCTTTTTCCCTGATCATTGTTTCTAAAACCTTACTCACCACTGATGTTACACTAACTGTCCAGTAGTTACGAGGCCTGTGTGTTGTCCATTGATAATTCTGGGAGGTGAGGGTGACCATCTATGTCATCATTTTCTCCCTCAGCAGGGAGAAGCAGGATAAGAGATCCAGTGGGTTTGTCAGGATAGCAGGTTTCCTGATGATGTAGTAGGCTCTGCGGGGTCTCCATGTCAACGGGGTGAGGTACAGGAACTGAAAGAACTCTCACTCCATTAATGTACAGTTGGTGTGTGAGCATGCCCAGTAAATCATGTTGGTGAATGTCCACTATCCTAGCAGCAGCCACCATACCTTCATTCTGAAGCAGTCAACCAGTCCCAACACTGCGGGTCTCCATGCAGAACCAGAATGCGACTCCTCGGAGACAACTCATGTTTCTACAACCCCAAACCATCTCCCACCACCAACCAAACGCACACAATTAACATGTGTAAAATGTGAGCAATGGAGTCACCAGGAACATGGTGCAACTGACCATCATTGTGATGAAGCTTTACTTCCGATGTCTGAACCGCTCGCGGGGAGTCCTCCAGTGCACACTGGAGCAGGTGCCCAAGTTCATGGTGTTCTGCTGCACCCTTCATATCATCACCATCACGAGGACACCGGCATGGGCAGCAGGGATCCGGAGGCCACCTCAGGAGAATGAGGAGGAGGCAGGGAGGATATTTTCTGGATGCCTTCTACCAGGAAAGGCTGTCGGAGAGTCCTTGCTAAGATTCAGTTTCCTATAGGACAACTTCCCTTTCCCACAATGAATCCCCCATTCTCCACCATTACACCCATCTGAGACGCCCCATCACAGTGTTATTACAGCACAGAAGGAACTATTCACTCCGACGTGTCTGCGTCGCCTTTCCGAATGAGTAATTCACCTAATCCCATTCCCTGCCTTCTTCGCATAATCCTGCACATTCCTCCTTCTAATACACCAAATTATTCAGCTTTAGCATGTTTATAGATGTGGTCACCCAACAGCTGAAGATTATGCAGGGAGAGAAGGAATTGGTGATCCCCAGACAGTCAAAAAGAATCAGGCAGGTAGTGCTGCAAACCCTTGAGTGCATCTCACTCTCCAACAGGTATTCAGTTCAGAATACTGAGGAAAGTGATGCTTCACCTGGGGAGCGCAGCCAGAGCCAACTCCGTGTCAGCACGGGTAGCTGAGCTGCAGAGCGGGGTCGAGGGATGACTGGAAGAGCCATAGTGATCAGTAGTCAGGGGAACAGGCAGGCGTTTATGTGGCCACAGACGTGAATCGAGGATGGTGTCATGCTTGTCTTGTGCCAGGGTCAAGGATGTTACTGAGCGACTGCAGAGCATCCTGAAGGAGAAGGGGAACAGCCAGCAGTCATGGTCCACATTGGAACCAGCAACAGAGGTAGAAAGAGGAATGTCGTCCTGCAGTCAGAATTTATGGAGCTAGGGAAGAAATTAGCCAGCAGGACCTCAAAGTAGTAACTTCTGGATTAGTCCCAGTGACATGCACAGCTGAGTATCGAAATAGAAAACTAAAACAGATGAATGCGTGGCTGAGAAGATGGTGCAGGAGGGAGGGCTACAGATTCCTGGATATTGGGACCGGCTCTGGAGGGGATGGGACCTGTACAGGCCTGACTGGTTACAGCTGATTGGAGCCGAGAGTGAGTTACTTGCAGAACGTTTTGCTTGTGCTGTCGGGGAGGGTATAAACTAGTTTGGCAGGGGGGTGGGGACCTGAGGGTAGACTCAGTTGGGACAAAACCTGAAATGAAAATAGAAGGCAGAAAATTAATGGATGAGTCTGGAAAACAGAGGAAAAGAGTGTTAGAATTTTTTTAAGAGTTTGGCTGTGCTCAAGGGTATCTATTTCAATGCAAGAAGTATAGCAAATAAAGCTGATGAGCTGAGGGCAAGGTGGACAGGTGGCAGTATGATATCATAGCTATCACTGAAACATAGCTGAAGGAGGGACAGGAATGGCAGCTCAACGTTCCTGGTTACAGGGTTTTCAGACACGATAGGGAGGGGGTAAAGAAAGGAGGGGAAGTGGCAATTTCGGTCAAGAAATCTATTACAGCTGTGAGGAGGGATGAAATGTTGGAAGGTTCATCAGCGGAGGCGATATGGATTGAGCTAAGGAACCAAAAAGGGGTAATCTCACAGCTGGGAGTGTGATCCCGTCAGCCAAACATTCCGACTGAGATAGAAGAGCAGATATGTAGGCAAGTCTCTGAGAACTGCAAGAACAATAGGTCAGTAATAGTAGGGTATTTTAATAACCCCAATATTAACTGGGATAATTTTAGTATGAAAAGAATTAATGGAACAGAAATCTTGAGGTGCATTCAGGAAAACGTTTTTGGCCAGGATGTAGCAAGTACAACAAGAGAGGGTGCAGTTTTAGACATTGTTTTTGGAAATGAAGATGGGCAGATGGAAGGAGTGGGAGGGAAGAGCATTTTGGTGGGAGTGATCATAATTCAGTTAGTTTTAACTTAATTATGGAACAGGACAAGAGATACATCAGGAGTTAGAGTTCTCAATGGGGAAAGGCGAATATTACTAAACTGAGGAGCGAAAGTGGACTGGAAACAGCAGTTTGAAGGTAGTTCAGTCTCAGAGCAGTGGGAGGCATTCAAAGGGGAGATTCAAAAGGTTCAGGATAAACATGTTCCCACAAGGAAAAAGGGTGAGGCGGCCAAATCTCGAGTTCCATGGATGTCAAGGAGCCGACAGGGTAGGATAACGCAGAAACGGAAAGCTTCTGTCCGACACTGAGAACTTAATACTGCAGAAAGCCGAGAGGAGTATAGCAAGTGGAGGGATCAAATCAAAAAGGAAGTTAGGAAAGGAAAGTGAGGGTATGAAAGAATATTGGCAAGTAAAATCAAGGTGAACCCAAAGATGTTTTCTCAATACATTAAGAGGAAGAGGACAACTAAGGGGAGAGTAGGACCCATAATAGATCAGAAAGGTAACCTTTGTATAAGGGTGGAAGATATCGGTATGGTTCTTATTGAGCAATTTGCGTATGTCTTCAGAAAAGAGGGGGGATTTAGATATTGTCGTTAAGGAGGAAGAGTGTGAATTATTGGACATGATAAACATAGGGAGAGAGGAAGTATTAATGGGATTAGCATCCTTGAAAGTTGAAACATCACCAGAGCCGGATGAAATGTACCCCAGGCTGTTCAAAGAAGCAAGAGAGGAAATAGCAGAGGGTCTGCCTACCATCATTTCCCAATCTCACTAGATACAGTTGTGGTGCTGGAGTATTGGAAGAATTGCTAACATTGTACCTCTGTTTGAAAATGGGGCGAAGGATTGTCTGAATAATGACAGGCCAGTCAGTCTAACCTCAGTAGTGGGCAAATTATTGGAATCTATTCTGAGAGACGGGATAAACTGTCACTTAGAAAGGCACAGGTTTATCAAGGATAGTCAGCATGGATTTGTTAAGTGACTCTCTTGATTGACCAAATTGATCGAATTTTATGAAGCTGTTACAAGGAATATAGATGAGGGTAGTGCAGTTGATGTGGTCAAGATGGATTTTAGCAAGGCTTCTGACAAGGTCCCACATGACAGACTGGTTCAAAAAATAAAATCCCATGGCATCCAGAGAAATGCAGCAAGGCGGATACAAAATTGTCTCAGTGGCAGGAAACACAGGGTAATTATTGACAAGTATTTTTGCGACTGGAGGACTGTCCCCATTGTCATTCCACAGGGCTCAGTAATGGGCCCCATGCTTTCTGTGGTCCATATTAAAAAGTTAGACGTAAATTTAGGGGTATGATCAAGACTTTTGCAGACGACACAAAGGTTGGCCATGTGGTGGATAGCGAGAAGGATAACTGTAGGCTGCAGGAAGATATTGACGGTCTGGTCAGACGGGCAGAAAAATGGGAATCGACCTGGATAAGTGTGAGGTGATGCTATTGGGGAGCTCAAACAAGCAAAGGAATACACGCTTACTAGGACAATACTGAGAAGTGTGCAGGAAGTACGGGACTTTGGAGTGAATGCCTACAGATCCCTGAAGATAGCAGGACAGGTCAATAAGGCAGTTAAGAAGGCATATGGAATCACTTCCCTTTTTAGCTGAGGTATAGAATGTAAGAGCTGGGAGGTAATGCTGGAACTGTATAAATCATTGGTTAGGCCACAACTTGAATACTTGGTGCAGTTCTGGTAACCACATTACAGGAAGGATGTAATTGCACTAGAGAGGGTACAGAGGAGATTTACGAGGATGTTGCCAGGACTGGAAAAATGCAGCTATGAGGAAAGATTGGATAGGCTGGGGTTGTTCTTCATGGAACAGGGAAGGCTTGAGGGGAGATCTGATTGAAATGAACAACATTTTGTGGGGCCTGCATTGAGTGGAGGTGAAGGGTCTATTCACGTTAGCGGAAATGTCAGTGACTAGGGGACATAGATTTAAAGTGATTGGCAGAAATATCAGAAGGGAGTTGAGGAAAAACATGTTCACCCAGAAATACAAAATTGCCTCGGTGACAGGAAGCAAAGGGTAATTTTTGACGGGTATTGACTGGAGGACTGTTACCAGTCGTGTTCCAGAGGGCTCGGTACTGGGTGCCCTGCTTTTAATGAGGGTCTGTAACTCACTTCATGAAAGGATGGTTGAGGCAGAAACCCTCTACTCATTCAAAAGGAGTCTGGATGTGCACCTCAAGTGTCATAATCTGCAGGGCTACGGATCAAATGATGGAAGGTGTGATTAGAATAGGTGGATAACTTTTCAGCTGGCACAGACACGATGGACCAAGTTACCTCTTTCTGTGCCTTAAATTTTCTACGATTCTATGATTCTGTAACACGAAACACGCAATCCTCGTTAACACTCACAATTCTGTCAACAAACTATCAAGATTATCAGAGATGATTTTCCATGAAGCTACCCCTGCTGCTTGTCATTTATTAAGACATGATTTTACAACTAAGAAATATTTTTGTGCTGGGTTATGGCCTCCAGAATTTTCCAATAATCAACATTAGGCTGATAGTCACAAGGCTTATCCAACCTCCCCTTCTTAAAACAGGGTGAAACATTTACAGCACTTCAGTTCTCTGGCATATTTAAAAATTCATTCATGGGTTGTGGACATCGCTGGCCAGGCCAACATTTATTGCCCATCTCTAATTGCCCATGCGAAAGTGGTGGTGAGCCACCTTCTTGAACCACTGCAGTTACACCCACAGTGCTGTTAGGAAGGATGTTCCAGTATTTTGAACTAGCGACAGTGAAGGAACGGCAAGATAGTTTCAAATCAGCATGGTGTGTCGCTTGGAGGGGAACTTGCAGGTGGTGGTGCTTCCATACATCTGCTGCCCTTGCCCTTCTATGTGGTAGAGGTTGTGTGTTTGGAAGGTGCTGTCTAAGGAGCCTTGGTGTGTTGCTGCAGTGCATCTTGTAGATGGTATACATTGCTGCCACTGTGCGTCGGTGGAGGAGGGAGTGAATGTTGTGGATGGGGTGCCAATCAAGCGGGCTGCTTTGTACTGGATGGTGCCGAGCTTCTTGAGTGTTGTTGGAGCTGCACCCATCCAGACAAGCGGAGAGTATTCCATCACACTCCTGACTTGTGCCTTACAGATGGTTGACTGGCTTTGGGGAGTCAGGAGGTGAGTTAATCGCCTCAGCATTCCTCGCCTATGACCTGCTCTTTTAGCCATGGTATTTATATGGCTACTCCTGTTCTGTTTCTGGTCAATGGTAGCCCCTAGGATGTTGATAGTGGTGGATTCAGCTATGGTAATGTCATTGAATGTCAAGGGAGATGATTCGATTCTCTCTTGTCAGAGATGGTTATTGCCTGGCACTAGTGCAGTGCGAATGATACTTGCCAATTATCAGCCCAAGCCTTGATATTGTCCAGGTCTTGTTGCATTTCTACACGGACTGCTTCAGTATCTGAGGAGTCACGAATGGTGCTGAAAATTGTGCAATCATCAGCCAACATCCCCACTTCTGGTCTTGTGATTGAAGGAAGGTCATTGATGAAGCAGCTGAAGATGGTTGGGCCAAGGACACTACCCTGAGGAACTCCTGCAGTGATGTCCTGGAGTTGAGATGATTGACCTGCAACAACCACAACCATCGTCCTTTGCGCTAGGTACGACTCCAACGAGCAGAGAGTTTTCCTGCTGATTCCCACTGACTCCATTTTTGCTCTGGCTCCTTGATGCCATACTCAGTCAAATGCTGCCTTGATGTCAAGGCAGTCACTCATACCTCACCTCTTGAATTCAGCTCCTTTGTCCATGTTTGAACCAAGGCTGTAATGAGGTCAGGAGCGGCGTGACCCTGGCGGAACCCAAACTGAGCGTCACTGAGCAGGTCATTGCTAAGCAAGTGCTGTTTGGTAGCATTGTTGTTGACACCTTCCATCACTTTCCGGATGATTGAGAATAGGCTGATGGGGCGGTAATTGGCCGGGTTGGACTTGTCCTGCTTTTTGTGTACAGGACATAGCTGGGCAATTTTTCACATTGACGGGTGGATGCCAATGTTGTAGCTGTACTTGAACAGTTTGATGGGGGAACGGAAGCTCTGGAGCACAGGTATTCAGTACTATTTCCGGAATATTGTCAGGGCCCATAGCCTTTGCAGTATCCAGTGCCTTCAATCGTTTCTTGATATCACGCTGAGTGAATCCAACCCTGAGAAGCAGTACTGTGTACTCCCCTCCACCTCCAGTCTGAACAATGACTGTTCACCACTTCTCTCTGCTTTCTGTCCCTGAGTCAGTGTCATATCCACACTATCACTGTCACATTAATCCATGTCATGACAAGTCTATGAAATATCCACACTATCACTGTCACATAAATCCATGTCATGACAAGTCTATGAAATATCCACACTATCACTGTCACATTAATCCATGTCATGACAAGTCTATGAAATATCCACACTATCACTGTCACATAAATCCATGTCATGACAAGTCTATGAAATATCCACACTATCACTGTCACATTAATCCATGTAATGACAAGTCTATGAAATATCCACACTATCACTGTCACATTAGTCCATGTCATGACAAGTCTATGAAATATCCACACTATCACTGTCACATTAATCCATGTCATGACAAGTCTATGAAATATCCACACTATCACTGTCACATTAATCCATGTCATGACAAGTCTATGAAATGTCACAGGCCGTTTGAAAATCTATATACATAAGTGGATATACATGAGTCGGGGCGAAAGATGTTGATATGGTTCTTAATGAATACTTTGTATCTGTCTGAACAGAAGAGGGGACGATGCAGGTACTGTGGTTAAGGAGGAG
The DNA here is from genome assembly GCF_036365525.1 of Heterodontus francisci. NCBI lineage: Eukaryota > Metazoa > Chordata > Chondrichthyes > Heterodontiformes > Heterodontidae > Heterodontus > Heterodontus francisci. Next base: position 108,877 of record NW_027141320.1, read on the forward strand.
GAGTGTGTATTATTGGATGTGATAGACATAGGGAGAGAGGAAGTATTAATGGGATTAGCATCTTTGAAAGGTGATAAATCACCAGGGCCAGATGAAATGTACCCCAGGCTGTCAAAAGAAGAGAGAGAGGAAATAGCAGAGGGTCTGACCATCATTTTCCAATCCTCACTGGATACAGGTGTAGTGCCAGAGGATTGGTGAACTGTTAACATTGTACCTCTTTAAAAAGGGAGCAAAGGATAGACCGAATAATTGCAGGCCAATCAGTGTAACCTCAGTCGTGGGCAAATTATTGCAATGTATTCTGAGAGACAGGATGAACTGTCACTTAGAAAGGCTCAGGTCAATCAAGGACAGTCAGCATGGATTTGTTAAGGGAAGATATTGTTGACTAACTTGATTGAATTTTTCGACGAAGTCGCAAGGATGATAGATGAGGGTAGTGCAGATGATCTCCTTGGATTTTGGCAAGGTTTTTGACAAGGTCCCATGTGGCATACTAGGTAAAACAAATAAAGTCCCATGGAATCCAGGGAAATGCAGAAAGCTGGATACAAAATTGGCTCAGTAGCAGGAAACAAAGGGTGATTGTTGACGGGCGTTTTACTGACTTGAGGTCTGTTTCCAGTGGCGTTCCACAGGGCTCAGTACTGGGTCCCCAGCTTTTAGTAGTATATATTAACGATTTGAACGTACATGTAGGGGGCATGATCAAGATGTGTACAGATGGTACACAGATTGGCTGTGCGGTAGGTAGCGAGGAGGATAACTAGGCTGCAGGAAAATATTGATGGCAGAAAATATTGACGGGGCGGCACAGTGGCGCAGTGGGTAGCACTGCAGCCTCACAGCTCCAGGGACGCGGGTTCGATTCTGGGTACTGCCTGTGTGGAGTTTGCAAGTTCTCCCTGTGTCTGCGTGGGTTTTCTCCGGGTGCTCCGGTTTCCTCCCACAAGCCAAAAGACTTGCAGGTTGGTAGGTAAATTGGCCATTACAAATTGTCACTAATATAGGTAGGTGGTAGGGAAATATAGGGACAGGTGGGGATGTTTGGTAGGAATATGGGATTAGTTTAGGATTAGTATAAATGGGTGGTTGATGGTCGGCACAGACTCGGTGGGCCGAAGGGCCTGTTTCAGTGCTGTATCTCTAATCTAAAAAAAAAGTGTCAAATGGAATTCAGCCTGGTTAAGTATGAGACGATGTAATTGAGGAGGTCAAACAAGGCAAAGGGATAGACAATCAATCGGAAAATACTGAGAAGTGTAGAGGAAGTGAGGGACCTTGGAGTCAATGTCCACTGATATCCTGAATGTAGCAGGTCAGGTCGATAAGGTGGTTAAGAAGGCATATGGAATCCTTTCCTTTATTAGCTGAGGTGTAAAATACAAGAGCAGTGAGGTTATGCTGGAACTGTATAAATCATTGGTTGGGTCACAACCTGAGTACTCTGCAGTTCTGGTCACCTAATTACATAAAGGATGGAATTGCACTGGAGAGGGTACAGAGGAAATTTACAAGGATGTTTGCCAGGACTGGAAAAATGCAGCTATGAAGAAAGATTAGATCGGCTGGGGTTGTTCTACTTGGAACAGGGAAGGCTGAAGGGAGATCTGATTGAAAGGGACATAATTTTGTGGGGCCTGGATAGAGTGGAGGTGAAGAGTCTATTCACCTGAGCAGAGAGATCAGTGACTAGGGGGCAGTGACTTCAATTGCTTGGGAGAAGGATTAGCGGGGAGTTGAGGAGAAACTTGTTCACACAAAAATGCAAAATGGGCTCAGTGGCAGGAAACAAAGGGTAATTGTTATAATAAATGCAAAATACTGCGGATGCTGGAAATCTGAAGTAAAACACGAAATGCTGGAAATACTCGGCAGGTCTGGCAACATCTGTGGAGGGAGAAGCAGAGTTAACATTTCCGTTCAATGATGAAGGGTCACTGACCTGCAACGTTAACTCTGCTTCTCTCTCCACAGATGCTGCCAAACCTGCTGAGTATTTCCAGCATGTCTTGTTTTTATTAAAGGGTAGTTGTTGACGGATATTTTACTGACCTGAGGACTGTTTACAGTGGCGTTCCGCAGGGTTCAGTACTGCGTCCGCTGTTTACAGTGAGAGTCTAGAAATTACTGCCTGAAAGGATAGTTGAAGCAGAATCCCTCCACTCAGTGAAAAGGAAACTGGATGTTCACCTCAACTGTCATTATCTGCAGGGCTGTGGATCAAATGCTGGATGATGGGATTAGAATAGGTGGATCATTTTTCGGCCGGTGCAGACACAATGGGCCAAGCGGCCTCTTACTGTATCTTAAACTTTCTATGATTATATTACATGAAACAATCACAGTTACGTCCTCAACGAATTTGATCAAGATTATCAGGAATGATATTTCATTAACCTTTCCGTGCTGCTTGTCATTTATTATCCCGTGTTTTACAAGCAAGATATATTTTTGTGTTGTGTTATGACCTCTAGAGGTTTCCAACCACCAACATTAGACTGATAGTTACTGGGTTTACCCAACCTCTACGTTTTAAACAGGGTGTAACATTGACAATCCTCCAGACCTCTGGCGTCACTCTCATATCCAAGGAGGACTGAAAGATTCTGTCCAGTGCTTCTGTCATTTCCACCATTCCTTCCCTCAGTAACCCTCACAAAACCCATGCAGACTGGATAAATGTTCTACTTTATTGTGGTACAAAAAGTGTTGAATTGAAAGGGGTTAACTGAACCTGTTTGTTCAGTGACTGTAATTAATGTCAGTCTCCATGGACCCTAATTGTGTCACTGGAGGGTTTCCCTCTTCTATTAATACAGGACTCCTTTCAATGTGTTTTCCGATAGTATTATCGGGACCATCAGCTCCGGCACTAAAAGGGATCCATGGGCTGCAGAGAGCGGGAGAGGAGAGATCAGAATCTGAACAATAGATGGGAATATTACAACAATGGACAGGAGTTTATCCTATTGGTTTGACCGTCTTACTGCAGATTATTATTGGATAACATTAGAATGGCGGATCTATTATGCTCTGAAGATGATTCAATGTATTTACTATCCCATCCTCGCTACCATTGGTGTCCCTGGTAAGTCTCTGTATCCAACTATTAGATTCATAAACCATATTTCACTGATTTAGTGTTCTTGTCATTTAAATCGTGAGAAGACTGAAACCATTATCTTCCGTTTCTGTCACAACTCCATTCCCTGTCTATGATCTGCATCCCCCTCGCTGTCCATTGTCTCAGGCTGAACCAGGAAATTTACAACCTGTGGTATCTACTTAATGCTGAGCTGAGTTCATCCCCATATTCTCTCCATCCCCAGCCCGGCCAATTGTTATGGCCAGGTGAGGAGGGGTCAGAGTGGCTCTTCTTTATTTGACTGCAACAGTGTTTGTCCTTTATAAACAGTGAATATGCTTAACGTCTCAGTGAGTCTTTTACTTCTTACCTTTGGTGTGATGGTGAATAAACCGATTGGACAAGTTCTCTTGAGTTTAAACATGAAAGAGGTGAGTTTATTAAACTTAACAAGAGAAACCCGATCTGAATAAAATCATAAAAAAGGAACACACAGTTACGTACACACTCACACGAGAATCACACATACTCAAATAGATTACAGAGTGAGAAGTAAATTTGTGGTTGGATTTGAGTCCAGAATAAATTTCAAAAAACTCATTCTGTGATGTTGGACGATTCCGTGGTCTTCCAGCTGAAGGCATATTCTTGAAGTCTTTTGCTTGTCGAAGTGCAGTATGTGGCTGGTCCACATTGCTCAGGATTTTCTTTGCGGCTTTCTTCCCCTGGTTACTCTGTCTGCAGCAATCTGTAGGCTTGAGGGGCCCGCAGTCACATGTGGTTTTCAAACTTGTGATGTTAGGTGGAGAGAGAGATGGAGAGAGACAGAGAGAGAGAGGGGTCACAGCCCTTCTGCTTCTGCACAATTTGAATCATTGGCTTGTCTGTCTTTGTCCAGGGGAAGCTCCCAGCTTTCACAGAGATGGACAGAAGGTCTCATGACTGCCTCAGTGTGCTCTCTGGACCCTTTTAATGAGATTCAAGGTTAGAAACTTCTATCTCCCCAGGGTTCAGGATACCAGTATTTATACCTGGAGGAGTTTGCTCTTTCAAAGTCAATGTGTTAGGGTAGTCTTGCATGCCGTGTTAATGAATGTAATCTTAGGTAATTCAATCACTAGAGCAAGCCAATGATATTGGTCCAGGCTCATCAGACATGTGTCTCCTGTTGTAGGCCTTAGAATGTGAAAATGTGTTTCAGATGCCAATTACGGTGGCTATCTTGGCTGCCAGTTTTTTCAAGGTTTACTGTAGGATTTTTTCTATTAAAAGGTTAGTGTAAGTTTCCAATCGATGAATTAAAATTCCTCATTTGGCATGTTGTGTTATCTTAACACCGACGCAGCACATGGAAAGAAATGTGATAATGGGAAAATTTCATTTCAGAACTGTGGGAAGAAAAAGAAAGAAATACACATGCATTCTCAATAATCACTTCTCAAATACACACATTAATCTTAGAATTATTGCAGCTGACATTGTCTTTTACAGCTGTACTGATTTAACTTTTTTGGCGTTTTGTCTGGGATGGTTATGTGTCGGGTTCGACGCTGGACAATGCATCAACGATTGCATTGTTTAGCTTTTCTCTCCTCGAATGAAGTTTTAACTACTCAGGTTCCTGCACCTTAACAATCTTTCTCCCTAAACAGACAGTGTGTAATAAATTGTTTTTTTTAGACCCTGTGAGGTGTCTGAGATTTCCTCTGGGCCTTTGTTCTTGCTGAGTTCGCCTTTGAAATTGTTGTGTTTGATTAGCTTTGGGTTTGGGACCTGATCATTGTGTTCTTCAGTGGGTAGATCCACACTGACCTTACTTTTAGCTTTCTGGTGAGGTACCCAAGTGCTGTTTACTTTAGGGTACGTTCCCTTCAATTTTCCCTTTACTATGGGAAGAATCATTTTTTTATCTACCCTATGTCCTCTGGGACATTACTGCTCGCAGGTCTTTGTCCAGCTTTCGCTGCACTCTGCAGCGGCACTTCGACTAGGTGAGGCATCTCCCTCACCATTGACATGCCTTTTTTGGACCTTTCCTTGTCCTTGCACGTTTCTGTAAATGCTGTTAGCAGCCTTTTTAGGGTGCCTCTTTGACCTGCATTTAAGGAGGAGAGCGTAGGGTCTGATGGATCTCACATTTCAGGGTTGGCTATTCGGAGAGTAGGGGGTTCCAGTTGGAATCCTCCTGGCCCTCCTCTAACCTATCCTCACCGCCCTTTCCAATCCTTCCCTCCTGACTGCCTGACAGATCTGTACTTGGCTTTTCCCTCCACAGCCTTTGCTTTTTGCCTTTGGTCTGGAGTGTCAATTAAATAATGTACCTGACTATTCCTTTTGCCACTCGATATGGACCACTGAACCGGGATTTCAGGGGTTCACCCTGCAGTGGGAATAGTAACAATACATGGTATCTGTCCTGAAATGTTTTAGCCTTGGCATTTCTGTCTCCTTACCTTTTCATAGCTGCCTGGGAGGTCTTTAGGTGCTCCCACAGCATAGAAATGCAGTCTAACATGGAAGACTCATCCCTGTGTCCCAAAAACCTCTCCTTGATTAGTTTAAGGGAACCTCTCACCTCGTGTCAATAAACTAATTCAAAGAGACTAAAGCCAGTGGAATCATTGGATAAGTCCCTGGAAACCAACAGGAGAAATCCCAGCCCTTTGACCCAGTCATGGGGTTGCTCATAGCAGTATGGCCTGATCATTGTCTTTAGGGTCTGATCGTACCGCTCCAAAGCCCCTTGTGACTATGGATGGTAGGCTGAGGACTTTATTTATTTACTTATTTTATTTATTTAGAGATACAGCACTGAAACAGGCCCTTCGGCCCACCGAGTCTGTGCCGACCATCAACCACCCATTTATACTAATCCTACATGAATCACATATTCCTACCACATCCCCACCATCCCTCAACTCCCCTCCCACCAACCTATACTAGGTGCAATTTATAATGGCCAATTTACCTATCAGCCTGCAAGTCTTTGGCTGTGGGAGGAAACCGGATCACCTGGTGAAAACCCACGTGGTCACAGGGAGAACTTGCAAACTCTGCACAAACAGTACACATAATCGAACCCGGGTCGCTGGAGCCGTGAGGCTGCGGTTCTACAGATTACCTTATAAAAAAAATGGACATAAAATGTTTGTCCTGTTCCATCTGGATCTCAGCAGGCAGCCCATATCGGGTAAAGAATTGGGTTAGCCCCTTCACCACAGCCTTGGCAGGTATAGTTCTTCAGGCGAATGGCCTCTGGGAATCGGGTCACCACATCCATAATGGTGAGAAGATACTGGTATCCCGTTTTGTTTTCAGCAGGTGAGCCCACAATCCACCAGCACTCTGCTGAAGGGGTCCCCAAAAGCTGTTATGTGAATTAGGGTGCAGGCTTTATTGCAGGTTGGGGCTTCCCCACAACTTAGCACATGTGACTAGTTTTACAAAACGCCACCACATCTTTGTGAAGTTGTGGCCAGTCAAAATACTGTCTTCTGCGGGCTTTGATTTTTCATACACAGAAATGTCCATCCATTAGCAGATCGTGGGTCATTCTTAACATTTCTTTAAGGGACCTCAGCGGCACCACTATCTGGTGAACCACTGTCCACTCTTCATCCTCTGCTCTGTGAGGAGATCTCCACTTCCTCATCAGCACCTCATTCTTTAAATAGTAACAGTCTGCAACTCCCTCTGCTTCAGTTTTGGTTTGGACAGTCTGTGCTATTTTTTAACACTGGGTCGGGTTGTTGAGCCTCAAATAAGGAAGAACTGTTTAATACATTCTTTGTCTCCTCTAACTTCCCAAAGAAGGTTTCAGACAACCAGAATGTAGGGTAATCCGTCTGTAGTGTCAGTTCAGGGGATTGTTTGGCCATGGACCGAGTCACCAGACAATCAGGGAGAATGTCAGGGACCTTCTCCTGTAACTACTCTGTCTCCCGGACCTCTTTTGGTCTCTCTGGAACTACTGGGGAAGCTGCCACCTTTTCCCCTGTCAGTTTATTACCCAGGAGCAGTTCGACCCATCACCCGGTAAACTAGGTACAATCCCCATGGTAAAGGGTCATGAAACTGGGTCACACTCCAAGTACACCGGATATAAGGGTATGGACATATACTGTCTTCCGATACCATTCACTAACGGTCTAGCATTCACTGCACTTTCTTTTTCCCAGCAGAAGGGATTGGGTGGCCCCTGTATCCTTGAGTATGACTATTGTTTTACTTGCCTCCCTCAAGCGGTATGGGGTCACTTTTCCTTCGGATACAAATTCCTGGTACCTCTCAGGGATTTTGTTTATTTTTCCCACACTCTCTGTGGTGGGTTTACTGGGTCTGACTGCTGCAGTTGGAGGCACAGCCTGATCTGTTGTGCTTTCCATCAGGTCCCATTATCCTGCACTGATCTGGTGGTCCCTGATTAATGCTCCAGGTTTTCCCATAACTTGCAGCATTCAGCTCGATGGTGATCTGCCTTATTCCAATGGAAACGCACAGGTCTTCAGCCATTACTCCTGCTCTCAGTGCCGTCCTATTTGGCCTGAGGATGGTCCCCTTGGTGTCCAGCTTTTCCTCCTTGCCCAAGGCTGATCGGGCTCCTATCACCCTCCCACCTTTTATTCTCGGGGCTTTGTGGTGACTATGGAAGGGTTTCCCTTTCGGGTTAAGGCTTTGTGTACAAGGGAAAATGCATCAGCCAGAATTGCAACCTGCCTGGCTCTTTGAACCTTTCATTCCTCTTTGTGGGTTTTTATGGTAGGGAGAGCGAGTTTTTGAACTCCTTGAGATGGATCACCACTCTAAGGTTCAGATTTGTGGGCTGTAATTTGAGTGTTTGTATCCACTGGTCAAAAGTAAACACAAAAACTGCCTTTAAATCTTCTATAGCTACCTAAAAATGAAACGTTTGGCGAAGACAAATGTGGTTCCAATGCAGGCAGAGTCAGGGGAATTTATAATGGTGAACAGAGAAATGGCAGTGAAGCTAAATGATTACTTTGTGTCTATCCTCATTGAGGAAGATACAAGGAAGTTTCCAGAGTTAGAGATCCAAGGGATTAGGGAGAATGAGGACATGAAGGAAATTAATATTAGCAAGAATGTTGTATTGGAGAAATTAATGTGGCTGAAGTTTGATGAGGCCCCAGGATCTGATATTCTGCATTCCAGGGTGTGGGAAGAGATAGCTATGGAGATGGTGGCTGCATTGGTGACTATCTTCAAACATTCTATAGATTCTGGAGCGGTTCCTGCAGATTGGAAGGTAGCAAACGTCACCCCACTATTTAAGAAGGGAGGGAGAGTAAAAAGAGGGAATTATAGACCTGCTTTCGTGCATCAGTCGTTGGGAAAATGCTGGGACTCTATTCTAAAGGATGTGATAAATGGACAGTTGGATAATAATCTGTTTGGGCATCGTAAACATGGATTTATGAATGAGAAATCATGTTTGACGAACCTGTTGGAGATTTTATTGAGGATGTTACTAACAGAATTGATAAAGGGGAGTCGTTGGACGTGTTATACTTGAATTTTCAGAAGGCTTTTGATAAAGTACCCCACAGGAGGTTGGTTAGCAATATTAAAGCACATGGGATAGGAGGTAATATACTGGCATGGATTAAAGATTGGTTAACAGGCAGAAAACAGAGAGTAGGAAGAAACGGGTCATTCTCACTTTGGCAGGCTGTGATTAGTTGTGTCCCGCAAGGATCAATACTTGGGCCCCAGCTGTTAACAATATATGTCAATGATTTGGATGTGGGGACCAAATGTAATATTTCCAAGTTCGCAGATGACACAAAACTAGGTGGGAATGTATGTTGTGAGGAAGATGCAAAGCGACTTCAAGGGGATTTGGACAGACATTGTGACTGGGCAAGAACATGGCAGATGGAATATAATATGGACAGATATGACGTTATCCATTTTGGTAGGAGGAACAGATGTGCAGAGTATTTCTTAAATAGTAAGAGATTAGAAAGTGTAGATGTACAGAGGGACCCGTGTGTCAGTAAGTCACTGAAAACTAACATGCAGTGCAGCAAGCAATTCGGAATGCGAATGGTCTGTTAGCCTTTATCACAAGATGATTTGAGTACAGGAGTAGTGAAGTCTTACTTCATGTGTATAGAACCTTGCTTCGACCACACCTGGAATATTGTGTGCAGTTTGGGTCCCCTTACCTTAGGAAGGATATTATTGCCATAGAGGGAGTGCAATGAAGGTTCACCAGACTTGTTCCCGGGATAGCGAGACTGTTCTATGAAGAGAGAAACTGGGCTTGTATTCTCTAGAGTTTCAAAGAATGTGTCGGGATCTCATTGAAACCCGCGAAATAATTAAAGAGATAAACAGCGTAAATGCGTGTACGATATTTCCCCTGGTTGCGGAGTCTAGAACTAATGGATACAATTTCAAAATAAGGGGGAAGCCACTTCGGACAGAGATGAGGAGAAATTTCTTGACTCAGAGGTTTCTGAATCTTTGGAATTCTGCATCCCAGACGGATGTGGAATCTCAGACGGTGAGTATGTTTAAAATTTAGATTGACAGATTTCTAACTGCAAATGACAAAAAGGGGATATGGAGATAATGTGTGAAAAAGGCATTGAAGTGGATGATCAGCCATGGTCATATTGAATGGTGGAGCAAACTCGATGGGCTGAATAGCCTACTCCTGCTCCTATGTCCCTGTGTTCGGAAGCTGCTTAACTCTTTCAAACTCCAGATCACTTCAGTCAGGCTGCTTTCGGAGGGTTTGAAATGTTTGACGGTACACTTCCGGTACTATCTCATGTACGCCCAGCATTGCATTTTTAATCATCTCAAAATCTGATGAACTTTCATCTGGCAACAGTGATTAAACCTCATGGGATTTTCCTGTTACTTTGTTTTGTCAGAACAGTGTCCAGCTCTCCGCCGGACATTTCAGTTGCTTTACAAGCTTTTCAAAAGTGAAGGAAAATTCTGCCACATCTTCCTCATTGAATTTTGGAATGAACTGGGTGAAAGGGAGGAAGGCAGAAAGTAGGAAACATCTATCGTTGGGAAATTGTTAGAACCCATTATTAAGGAAGTAATAACAGGATATTTAGAAAGTCACAACGCAATCCAGCAGAGTCAGCATGGTTTAATGAAGGGTAAATCCTATTTGACGAACTTGCTAGAGTTCTTCGAAGCTGTGACAAGAAAAGTGAAAAATGGGGATCCTGCAGATGTAGTATATTTGGACTTCCAGAAGACATTTGATAAGGTGCTGCACAAAAGGTTAATACACAAGGTAAGATTACATGGGGTTAGGGGCAATTTATTAACTTTGATAGAGGATTGGCTAACCAACAGAAAACAGAGAGTCGGGATAAATGGGTCTTTTTCTGATTGGCAAGATGTAACGAGTGGGGTACCACAGGGTTTGCTCCTTGTCCCCAGCTATTTACAATATATATTTATGACTTGGATGCAGGTATAGAAGGTACTATAGCCAAATTTGCAGATGACTCTAAAATAGGTGGGATAGTAAGTTGCAATAATTAAATAAGAAATTTACAAATTGATATGGATAGGTTAGGTGAATGATCCAAAATTTGGCAGATGGAGTTTAACGTGGATAAGTGTAAGGTTATCCATTTTGGTTCGAAGACTAGAAAGGCAATTTTTATCTAAATGGAGAGAAACTTCAGAGTGCTTCGGAGCAGAATGATCTGGGTGTCCTCGTGCATGAATCGCAGAAAGCTAGTTTGGAGGTACAGCAGGTGAAAAGGAAGGCAAATGGAATTTTGGTATTTCTTGCTAAAGGAATAGAATATATAAGTAGGGAAGTGTTGCTGCAACTGTACAAGGCATTAATGAGACCGCACATGGAGTATTGTGTATAGTTTTAGTCTCCTGACTTGAGGATGGATGCAGTTGCATTGGAGGCAGATCAGAGGAGGGTCACTAGATTGATTCCAGGGATGAGGGGTTTGTCTTGTGAAGAAAGATTGAGCTCTTTATGCCTTTATTCTCTAGAGTTTAGAAGAATGAGAGTCGATCGAATTGAGGTATATAAGATGATTCAGGGGATTGACAAAGTAGACATAGAGAAGACGTTTCCTCTTGTGGGGCAATCTAGAATGAGAGGTCATTGTTTTAGGATAAGAGATAAGGAGTTAAAATAGAGATGAAGAGAAATGTATTCTCTGAAAGTGTCGTGTGTCTGTGGGATTCACTACCCAGAGTGCGGTAGATGCCGGGACATTGAGTAAATTTAAGGAGGAGATGGACAGATTTTTAATTTGTAATGTGTTGAAGAGTTATGGAGAATAGGCAGGAAAGTGGAGTTGAGACCGAGATGAGATCAGCCATGATCATATTGAATGGCAAAGCAGTCTCGAGGGGCTGAATTGCCTACTCCTGCTCCTACTTCTTATGTTATTATGTTCTTATCTGGATCTTTCCATCAAGAGCGGGTGACGTATCCATTATCTCTCTCGATGTTGTCCATTCATGTATCTGTTTTGTGACAGAGGCCATCTATGTCGGGTGAGGTGAATTATACTGCCTGCTCCCTCAGCAGGGAGAAGCAGGTGAGAGATCCCGTGGCTTTGTAATTATAGCGGGTTTCCTGATGGTCTAGATGTCTCTGCGGGATCCCCATGGCAACGGGGAGAGGTACAGGAACTGGAAGAACTCTCACTCCATCAATGTACAGTTGGTGTGTTAGCATGCCCAGTACATCATGTTGGTAAATGTCCACTATCTTGGCAGCAGCCACCATACCTTCATTCTGAAGCAGTCAGCAGGTCCCAACACATCGGGCCCCCATGCAGAACCAAAATGTGGTTCATGACCTCTTCACTCGAGACACTCCCCTCCCCCACACAAAACCACCAGGTGAAGCAATGCTTCCGATGTCTGAACCGCTCGGGGGGACTCGAGTACACACTGGAGCAGGTGTCCAAGTTCATGGTGTTTGCTGCACCCTTCACATCATCACCATCATGAGGACACAGGCATTGGCAACAGGAATCCGCAGGCTACCTCAGTAGGAGGAGGAGGAGGCAGGGAGGATATTTCCTGGATGATTGCATCCCGGACAGGCTGTCAGTGAGACGCTGCTAAGATACCAGTTCCCAGAGGACAACTTCCCTTTCCCACCATGGATCCCCCACTTCTCCATCATTACACCCATCTGAGATCCCCCATCACAGCGTCACCTAGGGAACCATCCTGCAATAAAAACACCAACAAAATGTTTTTCATGATCGTCTTTATCCAACAACACATGCAATTATACAAACTAAACTGAACTATTACCCCTTGTGTATTCCCTTAGTCCCTGTCCTGTGGGTTCCCCCAACCTGCCTACTGCTCCTATACAGTGTTTATCCAGTGGCTGCAGCATGGCTGGTGGAAGGCTGCTGACCTTCACTGAGGGAGACTGCAGATGGCCTTTCAGGACGTCCCCGAACAACTCTGGGCCTTGAGGACTCGGATTCAGACTGCACCACCTCGACATGGGCAGCAGCTCCAGCAATGTTCACATCTGAGTCCTGTGTATTATAACTCGTTTGTGACCTCGCCCTCCGGTGATCTGACACATGAACTATCCTTTTCCCCTGGCCTGGCTGCAGCTCACTCGTGCTTGGTGACTCACCACGTGCAGATTCCGACTCTATACCAGCCTCTAAGGTAAACGCACTGTAAGTATTTGATCTGGTGGCTGTGAGTGTCAGACCAAGTGATTAGGCTTCTCCATCAGTGCTCTTTTGCTGCTCTCTTTCTGTCTCTGGAACTGCTGTGACTGGGAAGTTGGTAGCATTGGGTAATCATTGGAAAGTATAAAATCAGAAGGGGAGGTTTGGGGTGAAGGATTGGGTGTGGAATGGAAAGCAGGAGGTCCATGGTCTTACCATCTCCAGCTTGTACATCAACATTTCTAACGTTTACCAGTTCTGATGAAGGGTCACAGATCTGAAACATTAACTCTGTTTCTCTCCACACCGATGCTCCCAGACCCATTGAGTATTTCTGGCACTTTCTGTTCAGGTACACAGATGTGCCCCATCGCCCAACTTACCTCGGCCCGTTTTTAGCTTAAATTTGCTTTACTGGACATCCTCAGCTATTCCATTGAGAATAAAATCGTAATTCCCATCATACACCTCGAAAATCCTTAGGATGTCCGTCTCCCCAGGTGTGCCTGTTTTTCTTCTCTACCAGGTTATCAATTGATTATTTCCTGTGATATGCTAGTGACATTGTATTTCTGGCTTTACTTATTCAAAACTCTCTGAAAGTACCCCCCACTCCCTCAACACCCGCGCCCCACTCTTAGTGATGAACACACACGTTTGATTGAGTATAAATTCTCTTTGTTGCCAAATGTCCTACCCATTCTCAGCAATGATCGCTCAACTGAGTTTACTATTTCTCACAAACCAAGTAAACCAAGCCTAATATCTCGATCTCTGTGTTCCCTCTCCTACACCACTGTAAGGTTTGATCCAGGGTCAGAGATTACCCAAAAGGGGGTCAAAGGGTCACAAGCAGTTTATTGAGGAGTGACGGTTCAAATACAGCACAAAATCAGAATAAACATGTTAGAGAAACGATCTGTGACAGATGAGAAAGGCTTTCTGGCTGTGGATTAGTTTTTTAGAAGCTATTATTAAAGATTTTATAGCAGGGCAGGTAGAAAAATTCAGAGTGATCAGGTAGAGTCAACATGGTTTTGTGAAAGGGAAATTAGGTTTAATCAATTAACTGGAGTTCTTTGAAGAAGTAACATGTGCTGTGAATAAAGGCGAACTGGTGGATGTACTGTACTAGATTTCCAGAAGGCATTTGATAAGGTACCACATCAAAGGTCATTGCGAAAAATAAAAGCTCATGGTGTAGGGGGTAAGACATTGCCATGGATAGACGTTTGGTTAGCTAACAGGAAACAGAGAGCAGCCATAAATGGGTAATTTTCTGGTTGGCAGGATGTAACGAGAGGTGTGCCATAGGTATCAGTGCTGGGGCCTCAACTTTTTACAGTTTATTTAAATGAATTAGATGAAAGGAGCGAAGGTGTGGTTGTTAAATCTGTTGACGTAACAAAGTTCTGAAGAGGACATAGGAGGCTACAAACAGACATAGATCGATTGAGTAAGAAGGTAAAGATCTGGGAAATGGAGTAGAATGTGGGGAAATGTGAAATTATCCATATTGGTAGTAATAATGAAATTAAACTAACCATATTATCTGAATGGTGAGGGATTGCAGAACTCTGAGATTCAGGAGTATCTGGGTGTCCTGGTGTATGAATTGCATAAGGTTAGTATGTCAGTTCAGGAAGTAATTAGGAAAGCTAATATAATGTTATCATTTATTGTGAGAGGAATTGAATACAAAAGTAGGGAGGGCATTGGTGAGACATTATCTGGAATTCTGTGTTCAGTACTGGACTCCTTATTTAAGGAAACATGTAAATGCGTTGCAAGCAGTTCAGAGAAGGTTTATTAGAATAATATGGGCGGACTGTCTTATGAGGAAAGGCCGGAAAGGCTCGGCTTATATCAGCTGGAGTTTAGAAGAGTAATGGGCGACTTGATTGAAACATTTAAGATTCTTAGCGTGGGATAGAGCAAGTGAGGGCGACAGAGAGAGAGGGAGAGATAGAGAAAGAGAGAAAGAGAGAGCTGAGCTCATCGGCTGCTGAAAACCTCATCCATGCCTTTGTTACCTCGAGATTTGACTATTCTAACACACTGCTGACTGGTCTCCCACATCCTACTCTCTGTAACCTTGTGGTCATCCAAAACTCTGCTGCCATCTTCTAATTTACACCAAATTCTGTTCACCCAACATCCCTGTGCTCACTGACCGACATTGGCTCTTGGTCCAGTAACAACACAATTTTAGTATTCCAAACATGAGATCAAATCCCTCCATGTACTCGTCCTTCTGAATATCCCAATCCCCTGTCCATTTCCAATATTCCTGAAACTTGTTCATCTTAAAGTCTTTTGCTAATTCCCTTTATAAAGTGAGTTTCTTTCCCTCTGTCTCTCTCCCTGACCGCACATTTCATCTCTCCAGCTCCACTGATGCTGTGGAAGTTTGGATCCATACAATGGTGTGAGCTGCACTGCCGGTCACATCCAGTACATTCTACAGGACACCCAGCCTGGCCGGGGTGCTCGCGTGGGTGTAACGTGTGTGTGCCTGTAGCGTGAGGAGGGGTCTGAATATGGTGTCAATCAGCCATTCCGGCAGCTTTGATGTACGACTTTGAAACTTGGTCTTTGCATGTCCACTGACCGCCTGTGATAGTCACTCTCAGCTGAACATACATTCAGCAGCACGAGGAACCCCCTCTATGGTAATTTAAGAAGACCAGGTATCCATATTACAGGTGAGGGGCTTTTGACTGACTTCTGCTATTGTAAAGTTAGTGGAGGTGCTGTGGATGATTTTCTTGTTCTTGTAATTTATTCTCATCTTTCCTGCTGTTACTGCCCTGGTAAGTCTTCATTTCCACAAATACGATCTGTAAACCCTGGTTCACTGAAATACTGTTCAAGTAATTTTTTTTCTCTGAAGCCCAAAACCAGTGTTATTGGTCTCCATAAGAAATCCTGTCCCCGATCTGTGAACGACATACTCCAAATCCAATGTCTGAGACTGAACCAGACTGTTTGCTACCTCTGTGTTCTATTTAAACATGAGCTGAGTTCATTTCCATATTCTCTCCTTCACAAACCCTGCCCACTACCACCTCTGTAATATCACCCATCTCCACCTCTGCCTCAGCCCATCTGCTGCACTACCCCTCATCTGTGCCTTTGCTAAATCCACACTTGACTATTGCAATTCTATCCTGGTCATTTTCCCAGTTATAAACCCGCATAAATCATAGCCCATCCATAACTCTGCTGCCTGTATTCTAACTCACACCAAATCCCGATCACCCATCAACCCTGTGCTCACTGATCTGCATTGGCTCCCAGTCTGGCAGCACCTTAATTTTAATATTCTCATTCTTCTGTTAGAATCCCTCCATGACCTTACCCCTCCAATTAGTCCAATTCCCCTCTTCATTCCTATATTACAGAAAAACCTTTGCCTTCAAATCTATTTCCAGGTACCCCTTTAAAGTGAATTTACTTCCCTCTCTATCTATCCCTGGTGGTAATTTTCGGCTCTGTAACACCACGGTTGTCCACACTATGGAATCCTGGCTCGACAAAAGGGTGTGAGATGAGCTAAAACCACTTCTGGTGTGGCCTGCACACTGCCTCGTGCTGTTCCCGGGTGTACATTGTGTGCAGGAGTAGCATGAGGAGTTGTGGAGTGTCACATCAAACTTCTATTCCAGCAGCTTTGATGTACGTCTTTGAAACTTGGACTGTGCATGTTCACTGACCGCCTGTGTTACTCACTCTCAGCTGAACATACATTCAGCAGCACCAGGAACCCCATCCAGTGTTATTTAAAGGGACCAGGCAGTCAACCTACAGGTGAAGGGCTTTTGACTTCCTTCTGATAACGTGAAGTTAGTGGAGGTTCTGTGGATGGTTTTCTGGAGATTGTGTTGTGAGCAGCTGCAGACATTCAGGGACGACAGAGGATTTGATAACCCAACTCTCTGGGAACACCACTGTATACTCCCATCGAGTCTGAACAACAACCTTTCACCATTTCTCTCTGTTTACTTTTCCTTAGTCAATGCTTAATCCGCACTTTCACTGTCCCTTTAATCTATAGGGTTCAGTTTTCCTAACCTGTCTATTGAATGTCACTTGATCAAACAACTTTTGAAAGTCCATATATATAACTTCAATCACACCACCCTCATCAACCCTCTCCATTGTTTTTTCAAAGAACTCCATCAAGTTTACGTCACCACCACCTCTCTCCACTCCTCCACTGTTGTTAAATTATCAGATTGCTTATCTGACATCCAGTACTGGATGAGTAGAAATTTCCACCAATTAAATATTGGGAAAGGATGGAAGTCATTGTTTTCACTCCCCACTCCAACTCTGTTCCCGTGCTATTGATTCCATCTCTCTCCTTGATAACTCTCTGAGATTGAGGCACTCTGTTTGAAACCTCGGTGTCACATTTGGGACAAAATGAATAGGCACACGTACAAATGTGGGATAATTATGGAAGACCAGCACGGATAAGTTCAGGGAAAATTGTGTTTAACTAACTTTCTGGAGTTTTTGAAGAGGTAAAATGAAAGATTGATGAGGGCAATGCTGTTGATCTGGTGTAAATGGAGTTTCAAAAGGCATTTGATAAAGTGGCACACAACAGACTTGTGAGCAAAGTTGTAGTTCATCAAATAGAAAGGACAGTAGCCACATGAAACTAAACTGGTTGAGTGACAGGAAACAGAGATTAGTGATTAATGGATGCTTTCCGGGCTGGAGAAACGTTTGTAGTGGAATCAAAACAAAATACTGCAGATGCTGGAAATCTGAAATAAAAACATAAAGTGCTGGAAATACTCAGCAGTGTCTGGCAGCATCTGTGGAGAGAGAAGCAGAGTTAATGTTCCAGGTCTGAGACCTTTCATCAGAAGTGGCCAAGGTTAGAAATGTAATAGGTTTTAAGCAAATAAAGTGGCGGTATTGGGGGAAACACAAGGACAGAAATGTGAAAAGTAGAGCGGGAGTGGCGGGTGGAGGGTGTTGAAATAACAAGCGACTGGAAGCTCGGTGTCATGCTTTTGGACTGAATGGAGGTGCTCCACAATGTGGACACCCAATCTGTCTTTTACCTGCGGCGGTGTTCCAGTGAACATCAACGTAAGCTCGAGGAACAGCACGTCATTGTCCAATTAGGCACTCTACAGACTTCCAGACTGAACATTGAGTTCAATAATTTCAGATCAAGACTGGTTCTTTTAATTATTTTGCTTTATCATTTTTTTTTGCCATTTCCTGGCCTTAAATTGGATTTTTTTATGTTGGTTCTTTTGGCTAGGGCAGTTCATTATTTTGTCATTTAACACCCTCTCTGCACTAACGCTTTGTCTCTCACCACACGACAAGCACGCTCTCTTTGTCTTTGCCCCATGACCTCCTTGTCAGTTAATCTCTATGACCCTCTGTCCTATCAACACCTCTTTATTTCTCTTTTGCCCCACCCTTGCTTGATTTCCTTAAAACCTGACCTTTCTAACCTTTGCCAATTCTGATGAAAGGTCACAGGCCTGAAGCGTTAACTCTGCTTCACTCTCCACAGATGCTTCCAGACCTGCTGAGTCTTTCCAGCACTTTTTGATTTCATTTAAGACTTGTAGTGGAGTTCCCCAGGGATCAATGTTGGGATCGTTTCTCTTCCTGACCAATATTAATGACATGGACCTTGGTGCACAGGGCACAATTTCAAAGTTTGCAGATGATGCAAAGCTTGGAAGCATTGTGAACTGTGCGGAGGATAGTGTAGAAATTCAAATGGACATAGACAAGTTGGTGGAATGGACAGACAGGTGTCAGATGAAGTTCAATGTGGAGAAATGTGATGTGATTCATTTCGATAGGAAGAACATGGAGAGGCAATATAGAATAAATTGTACAACTCTAAAGGGAGTGCAGGAGCAGAGGGACCTGGGTGTATATATGCATAGGTCATTGAAGTTGGCTGGAGAGGTTGAGTGCAGTTAATAAACCAGACGGTATCCTGCGCTTTATTCACAGCAGCATGGAATGCAAAAGCAAAGAGGTTATTTTGAGCTTGTATGAGACACTAGTTCGGCCTCAGTTGCAGTATTACGTCTAGTTCTGGGCACCACACTTTAGGTAACGTGAAGACATTGGGGAGTGTGCATAAACATTCACAAGAATGGTTCCAGAGATGAAGAATTACTGTTATGAAGAGAGACTGGAGAACTGGGAACATTTTCCTTAGAGAAGAGAAGGCTGAGAGGAGATTAGAAAAAAAGGTATTCACAATTATGAGGTGTCTGGACAGAGTGGATCGGGAAAAACTCTCCCCTCTCCTGAAAGGTTCCAAAACGAGAGGGCAAAGAATTAAAGTAATTGGTAAAAGAAGCAGAAGTGACATGAAGAAAACTTTTTCACACAGTGAGTGCTTAAGGTCTGGAATACACTGCCTGAGAGTGTGGTGGAGGCAGATTCAATCGAGGTAAACAGGAGGAAATTGGATAGCTGTCTGAAAAGGAAGTTTGTACAGAGTTACAGGGAGAAGACAGGGAAGCGGTACAAGATGAATTGCTCTTTTGGACAGCCAGTGCAGACACGATGGACTGAATGGCCGCCTGTAACAATTCTGTGATTCTGTGACAGTTGACCACAAAATGAGCTTCCACCGTTATATTCGTGCCATCACTGTCACCACCTATTTCCACTTCAATAACATCGCCTTATTTCACCCCTGTCTTAACTCATCCGCTGCTGAAGCTGTCAGTCATGTTTTCATTACCTGTAGACTGGACTATTCGAACTCATTCTCCCACATTCTACTATCTGTAAACTTGAGGTCATCTAAAACTCTGCTGCCTGTGCCTTAACTCACAGAAAGTCTAATTCCCCGATCACTGACCTACATCAGCTCACAGTCAAGCAATGTCTTGATTTTAAAATTCTCATTCTTGTTTTCCAATCCCTCCATTGCCTCACCCATCACTAACTCTGTAATCCCCTCCAGCCCCACAAACCTCTGAGATATCTCTGCTCCTCTAATTCTGGCCTCTTGTGCATCCCTGATTTTAATTACTCCACCATTTTGGCCACACCTTCAGTTGCCTCGGCCCAAAGCTCTGGAATACGCGCCCGACACAGCTCCATGTCTTCATCTCGCCACCTCGCTTTTATCCTTTAAGACACTCCTTTAAAACTTGCCTCTTTGACCAAGCATTTGGTGGTTCAGTGTGATACTTTGTTTCATAATACTGCTGTGAAGTACCTTGGGATAAGTTCTTGCTGAACTTTGCCAGACATGAATTGTCATTAGCATATCCATGTGGCTTGAAATTTATTATGCTATGCTTTTCCAAGCAAATAATATTTCTGTCCTGGGTTGTGAAATTTCACCACCACTGACGTCATATTGACTGGACAGTACAGGGTTTACCACATCCCTCCTTTTTGTAAACTAGGTGTATAATTTGCAGCCCTCCAGTGCTCTGTCATCACTCCTATATCCAGAGAGAATTGACAGATTCTGTGCAGTGCTTCTTCCATTTGCACCATCATTTCTCTCACCAACCCTCAGAATTCCCATCCAGACCGGGTAAATGTTCTAGTTTATTGTCATACAAAAAGTGTTGGATTGAAAGGGGTTAACCGAACCTGTTTGTTCATTGACTGCAATTAATGTGAGTCTCCATGGACCCTAATTGTGTTACTGGAAGATTTCCCTCTTCTATTAATAAGGGGCTATTTTCAATGTGTTATCACATAGTGTCAGTGGGAGTATCACATCACTCCATCACTAACAGGGATCAGCGGCTCTGGAGAGAGGAAGAGGAAAGATCAGAATCAGAGTACAATAGATTGGAATGTTACAACAATGAGCAGGAGTTTCATCTGGGAGTTTAACTTTCTTTCTGCAGATTATGATCAGTTCTCATTAAACAGTCGGATCTATTACTCACTGAGGAATATTCAATACATTTACTACCCCGTCCTGGCTATTATTGGTGTCCCTAGTAAGTCCCTGTATCTAGCTATTAATTCTATAAACCAAGCTTAACTGCATTACCATTCTTGTCATTTCCTCTGCCCTCCTTGCTGCTGTTGTTATTCCTGGCAAATTTCTGTCTCCAGATATTAGCTCGATAAACCATTGCTATGTGCATTAGAGTGCTTGTAATTTACTCTCCCATCTTTGCTGCTGTTGCTGTCCCTGGTAAGTCTCTATTTCCCGCGATGAGATCTGTAAAATTTGTTTCACTGAAATAATGTTCTTGCTATTTAAATTTGGGAAGAGTGCAGTTGTCATTGGTCTCCATAAGAAATTCCATCCACTATCCATGAACCACGATCTCCTCATTGCCAAATATCTGAGGCTGAACCAGACAGTTTGCAACCTCTGTGTTCTATTTAAATCTGAGCTGAGTTCATCTCCATATTCTCACCAACCCTGCCTACTACCACCTCTGTTCGATCACACATCTCCACCTCTGCCTCAGCCTATCTGCTGCATAAACATTCATCTGTGCCTTTGTTAAATACACACTTGACTATTCCAATTCTATCCTGGTCACCCTCCCATTTATAAACCTCCATAAACCACAGCCCATCCAGAACTCTGCAGCCTGTATTCTAACTCACACCAATCCCGATCACCCATCACCCTTGTGCTCACTGATTTACATTGGCTCCCAGTTTGGCAGCACCTTAATTTTATTATTCTCATTCATGTGTTTGAATCCCTCCATGGCCTCACCCCTCCAGTTAGTCCCATTCCCCTGACCGTTCCCATATTCCTTTTGGCCTTCTAGTATTTTCTTCAATTAGCTTTAAAAATAAACTTCACCCCCTCTTTATTCTACCACTGACCACGATTTTCAGCTCCACAGCGCCACAGAGCCCAACGTCATGGACGCTTGGATCCATAAAATGGTATGAGCTGAGCTGCCGGTCACTTCCAGTGCTCCATGCTGGACAGGGATTTAGCGCTGGACAGGGATTTAGCCCGGGTTTATCAAGCATGTGCTGGTAGTGTGAGGAAGGGTCCGAATATGGTGCCAATCAGCCATTGCAGCAGCTTTGATGTATGTCTTTGAAACTTGGCCTGTGCATGTCCACTGACCACCTGTGTTAGTCATTCTCAGCTGAACATATATTCAGCAGCACGAGGAGCCCCTCTAGTGTTATTTAAAAGGACCAGACATCCAACTTACAGGTGAGGGGCTTTTGACTTACTTTTGCTATTGTAAAGTTAGTGGAGGTGCTGTGGATGGTTTTCTGGAGGTTGTGTTGTGAGCTGCTGCAGACATTCAGGGAGGACAGAGGATTTGGTAACCCAACTCTGGACGAGGTATGGGGACTGTAGTTGCAGTGTCTCTGGGTCTGTAACACGACCAACAAATGGAGCAGAGGATGTTGAGAGGGGGCGCTCTCTAAAGAGGGAGGAGGAAGGGGCTTTACCCTACCCACCCTGGGTTTTCCAAGAGCACTTTCCCTACCTTACCTGCCCCAGGAGCAGTGTGTGAGGTGACTCTGATTCAAAAAGGAGTTAGTCACAGAGCTGTGTCACCTCCTGCAACACATGGAGCCTCACACCAGAGTGAGGACGGAGCTGTCAGTGGACGTTAAGATCGCAGTTTCATTGAAACTCTATGTATTTGGATATTTCCAGGCAGGAGCAGGAGACATATCCAGTATAGAGTAGTAGAGGTTGATGGAGTCATAGCGTCATTTACGACACATAAGGAGGCCATTCGGTCCATCCTTTCCAGTTCTATGTGGAACAATCCAGTCAGTCTCAATCCCCTGCTCAATCCCCGTAGCCCTGTCAGTGCATTTCCTTCAGGTTCCACCCAGTTTCCTTTTGAAGTCATTGATTGTCTCGGCTTCCACCACTCTCATGGGCAGTGAGTTCCAGATAGTTACCATCCACTGTGTTAAAAAGTTCTTCCTCATATTCCACCTGCATCTCTTACCCAAAATGTTCCATTTGTGACCCCTAGTCCGTGTTTCATCAGTGGAACAGCTTTTCCTTCAATATCTTATCTAAGCTTATAATAATCGTGTACACCTCTATCAAATCTATCTCAATCCCCATTGCTCCAGGGACAACAAATCCAGCTTCTCCAAACTGACCTTGTAACTAAACCCCCTATCCCTGAAACCATTCTGGTAAATCTCCACTGCACTCTCTCAAGGACCTTTACATCCTTCCTAAAGTGTGGTGATTAGAACTGGACAGAGCTCTCTAGTTGGAGTCTAACCATAGCATTACAAAGTTTCAGCGTAGCATCTATAACAGCATACCTGGCACAAAAGAAAAAAAACGGGAAAGGTAGCCAAATTATGACTTGCAAGGGAAATTAGAGATAACATTAGATCCAAGGAAGAGGCACACAAATTCTCCAGGGAAAAAAAATACAACAGACCTGAGGATTGGGAGCAGTTTTGAATTCAGCATAGGAGGACATAGGGATTGATTAAGAAGCAGCAAATAGAGTAAGAGAGTAAGCTTGTGGGGGCATAAAAACTGACTGTAAAAGTTTCTATAGGTATGTGAAGAGAAAACAATTGGTGAAGACAAATGTAGGTCCCTTGCACTCAGAAACAGGGGAATTTATTATGCGGAACAAAGAAATGGCTGACCATCTAAGTGCATACCTTGATTCTGTCTTCACGAAGGAGGACACAAATATCATACCAGCAATGTTGGGGAACACAGGGTTTACTGAGAGATAGGAAGTTAAATAAATCAGTATTAGTAGAGAAATGGTGTTGGGCCTGATAATCTTAATCCAAGAATAATTCAGGAAGTGACCCTAGAAATAGTGGATGCACTGCTGGACATCTTCCTAGATTCCATGGACTCTGGAACAGTTCCTACAGATTGGACGGTAGCTCATGTAACCCCA
Organism: Heterodontus francisci; assembly: GCF_036365525.1. NCBI lineage: Eukaryota > Metazoa > Chordata > Chondrichthyes > Heterodontiformes > Heterodontidae > Heterodontus > Heterodontus francisci. Next base: position 132,519 of record NW_027141320.1, read on the forward strand.
CTATTTAAAAAGGGATATATAGAGAAAACAGAGAATTATAGACCAATGAGCCTGACGTCGAAAGTGGGGAAAATCCTGGAGCCATTATCAGAGATTTTATAGCAGAGCACTTGGAGAACAGTGGTAGAATTGGACAAAGTCATCATGAATTTACGAAAATGAAATCATGCTTGTCAAATCTACTTGAATTCTTCGATGATGTAACTAGTAGAGTTGATGAGGGGGAGCCAGTGGATATGGTTTATTTGGACTTTCAGAAGGCTTTTGACAAAGTACCATAGAAGAGATTAGCGTGTAAAATTAAAGCACATGGGATTGGGGGTAGTTTATTGTGATGGATAGAAAATTGGTTGCCAGACAGGAAACAAAGAGTAGGAACAAACGGGTCTTTTTCTGAATGGCAGAACGTGAACAGTGGGTACCACAGGGATCGGTGCTAGGACTCCAGCTACGCACAATATATATTAATGATTTAGATGAGGGAACTAAATGTAATATCTTGAAATTTTCAGATGACATAAAATTGGGTGGGAAGGTGAGTTGTCAGGAGGATGCATAGAGGCTTCAGTGTGATTTGGGCAAGTGGAGTGCGTGGACAAATGCATGGAAGATGCAGTATAATTGTGGGCAAATGTGAGGTTATCCACTTTGGTAGCAAAATCAGGAAGGCAGATTATTATCAGAACTGGTATAAACTGAGAGAAGGGAATTATTGGTGTTCTCGTACACGAGTTGCTGAAGGTAAGCATGCGGGTGCAACAGGTGGTAAAAAGGCAAATGGTACGCTGGCCTTGATAACGAGTGGATTCGTGTACAGGAGCAGGGATGTCTTGCTGCAATTATACAGAGCCTTGGTGAGGTCACATCTGGAATATTGTGTTCAGTTCTGGTCTCCATATATGAGGAAGTAGGTTCTTGCAATAGAGGGAGTGCAGCGAAGGTTTACCAGACTCATTCCTGCAATGGCGGGACTGATGTATGAGGAGAAACTGAGTCGGTTAGGATTATATTCGCTGGAGTTCAGAAGAGTGAGGGAGGGATCTCATAGAAACCTGCAAAATTTTAATCAGTCTGGACAGACTAGATGCAGGAAGGATGTTCCCGATGTTGGGGTGTCCAGAACCAGGGGCAACAGTCTAAGGATAAGGGGTAAACCTTTCAGGACTGAGATGAGGAGAAATTTCTTCACCCAGAGAGTGGTGAGCCTGTGGAATTCGCTACCACAGGGAGCAGTCGAGGCCAAAACATTGTATGTTTTTTAGAAGGAGTTAGATATCGCTCTTGGTTCTAAAGGGATCAAAGGATATGGGGGGAAAAGATTACTGAGTTGGATGATCAGCGATGATCATAACGAATGGCGCAGGAGGCTCGAATGACCGAATGGCCTACTTCTGCTCCTATTTTCTATGTTTCTATGTTTCCCTGCTTTTGTATCCTTGCCTCCAAGATCTGATATGTTTTGCTAAACACTCTCCTAATAAGTCCTACCACCTGCAATGATAAATGCAGATGGAGCCCCAGGTCCCTCTGCTCCTGCACAATGTTCAGAACTGTGCTATTAAGTCTATCTTGCCTTCCTATTCCTTCTGGCATAAGGCATCACTTCACACTCCTCTGTACTAAATTCCACCTGCCATTTCTCTGTTAATTCTGCTGGATTGTCGATATCCTGTTGCAGGCAGTTTGTCTCATCCTCAGTGTTTGCCACGCGTCCAAGTTCGGTGTCATTGGCAAGCCTTGAAATTTTGCTCTGTATTCCAAGATCCAAGTCATTTATATATAGCAAAAAAAAGTGGTCCCAGCACTGACCCTTGGGGATCATCACTGCCTACCATCCTCCAGTCTGAAAAACAACCATTTAACACTACTCACCCTTTTCTTTCCATCAATCAATATTTGATCCAATTGGATGCTAATCCATGTGATTCAATTTTGTTATCCAACATTTTAGAACATAGAACATAGAACAGTACAGCACAGTACAGGCCCTTCGGCCCACGATGTAGTGCCGAACCTTTAACCTACTCTAAGATCAAACTACCTACACACCCTTCATTCTACTATCATCCATGTACCTATCCAAGAGTCGCTTAAATGTCTCTAATGTATCTGCTTCTACTACCGCCGCTGGCAGTGCATTCCACGCACCCACCACTCTCTGTGTAAAGAACCTACCTCTGACATCTCCCCGAAACCTTCCTCCAATCATCTTAAAATTATGGCCCCTGGTGATAGCCGTTTCTGCCCTGGGAAAATGTCTCTGGCTATCCAATCTATCTATGCCTCTCATCATCTTGTACCCCTCTGTCAAGTTACCTCTCATCCTTCTTCGTTCCAATGAGAAAAGACCGAGCACCCTCAACCTTTCTTCGTAAGACATGCCCTCCAGTCCAGGCAGCATCCTGGTAAATCTCCTCTGCACCCTCTCTAAAGCTTCCACATCATTTTGTGTGGTACTTCATCAAACGCTTTCTTAAAATCCATGTAGACCATCCACCACATTCTTTTCATCAACCTGCTCTGTTACTTCATCAAAATAAATTCAATTAGTTCATGAAAGCATGATCTGCTTTTTAAAAATCCGTGCAGACAACACTTAATTAACTCAAACATCTCCAAGTGTGTGTTGGTTTTTTTCCCGCTGATTTAGTTTCTAAAACCTTCCTCACCACTGATGTTAAACTAACTGACCAGTAGTTGCGAGGCCTGTGTGTTGTCCATTCCCATTGATAATTCTGGGAGGTGAGTGTGACCATCTCTGCCATCGTTTTTTCGCTCAGCAGGCAGCAGGGGGAAGCAGAATGAGAGATCCCGTGGCTTTGTCAGGATAGCGGGAATCCTGATGGTGTTGGTGTCTCTGCGGTGGCCCCATGTCAATGGGGAGAGGTACAGGAACTGAAAGAACTCTCACTCCATTAATGTACAGTTGGTGTGTGAGCATGACCAGTACATCATGTTGGTGAATATTCACTACCCTGTCAGCAGCCACCATACCTTCATTCTGAAGCAGTCAGCCATTCTCAACACTTAGGGCTTCCATACAGAACCAGAATGTGGCTCCTCGGAGGCAAAGAAAAAAACCGTCTAGACACAGCTCATGTTTCCACATCCCCAAACCACCTACCACCGCCACCCAACCTCCCACAATTAACATGTGTATAATGTGAGCAATGGAGTCACCAGGAACATGGTGGGACAGACCATCGGTGTGATGAAGCAATGCTTCCAATGTCTGAACCGCACGGGGAGAGCCCTTCAGTACTCACTGGAGCAGGTGTCCAAGTTCATGGTGTTCTGCTGCACCCTTCATATCATCACTATCATGAGGACACAGGCATTGGCACCAGGAATCCGGAGGACACCTCAGGAGGAGGAGGAGGACGCAGGGAGGATATTTCCTGGACGCCTTCGAACTAGACAGGCTGTCGGGGAGTCCCTGCTAAGATTTTGTTTCCCTTAGGACAACTTCCCTTTCCCACCATGGATCACCCATTCTCCACCATTTCACCCATCTGAGACGCCCCATCACAGAGTCGTCTTGGTCACCATCCTGTAATAAAAACCACCAACATAAACCTTTTCAGGAACATCTTTATCCAACAACACATCCAATTATACAAAAGGAAAATGGAAATATTCACTCTTGTATATTCCCTTAGTCTCTGTCTTGTGCGTTCCCTCGACTTGCCTCGTGCTCCCCAGTGTTTCCCTAGTGACTGCAGCATGGCTGGTGGAAGACTGCTGACTGTCATTCGGGGAGACTGCAGATGACCTTGCAGGACGTCCTCGAGCAGCTCTGGGCCTTGAGGGCTTCGATTCAAACTGTACCACCTCAACATAGGCAGCAGCCCAGTAATGTTCTGATCTGAGTCCTGTGTATTATAGCACGTTTGTGACCTCGCTCTCCGGGAGCTGCCACATGCACTATCCTTTCCCCCTGCCCTGGCTGCAGTTCGTGCGTTTTCGGTGTATCAGCATGTGCAGATTCCGACTCTATACCAGCCTCTAAGGCACACACAGTGGAAGTATTTGAGCTGGAGGCTGTCAGTATCAGACTAAGTGATGGGGCTTCACCATCAGTCCTGTGCTGATGCTCTCTCTCTGTCTCCTGGAGCTGCTGTGACTGGGAAGCTGGCAGTTTTGGGGTACCATTGGGAATTGTAAAATCAGAAGGGTCGTATTGGGATGAGAGATTGTGGGTGGGTTGGAAAGCAGGAGGTCCATGATCCCACCATCTGCAGCTTGTACATCATCCCAGACAGCAGGATGCGGGGGGAGGTGGGAGTTAAGAAGGGGCATAAGGCAGGAACATAGTATCATCCTGAATGCTCTCGGCGATGCCGGATGCCACGGGCTCTGTCACAGCCAGTCCCATGATGTGAAGAACCAACTCCTCCCTCAGGCTCAGGGGATGAATGTATGCCTGGTCACTCGCCGGTTCACTTGCTGCTCCCTGTGATTATGGGTCACCTTGTCCTGTAAGAAAGAAGGCAGAATATTAATGATTGTTTTACACTGTGTTTTGATGATATGCCTGCCATAGTTGAATAGCTGGAGGTAATTGGAGGCAGTGAGAGGTGGGTGTGAGGCTGCTATCAGTACAAGGTGTGTGAGGGTGAGGTGGAGTATGTGAATGTTAGGTGTGAGTCCTGAGTGTTAGGGACTGCTGATGGGTGAGTGATGGGGGTGTGGTGCATTGAGCAGTGTGAGAAGTTGGTGATGTTGGGGGTAGGAGATGCCATTTGGAGCTTAATTCAATGACATTGACCACCCGTGTGAGCTCATTAAACTTCTTCTGGCTCTGCTGCCAGATTCTCGTGGCGAGAATTCTTGCATTGACCTCCCTGGCCACCTTCACCGATTCCCTTCGCATGACGTTCCTTGAGAGTCTCCACCCCACCACACGGAAACAGAGCCTCTCTCCTCCTGTCACCCTTCGTAACTAAGACATCCATCCCCACATCCGTGAACCGCAGAACCCTCTGTTGCAGTGTGCAATTTACCGTGTCTCCAATTGCAGAATTCACAGTGAGCAGCAGCAGCCTCCAGTGAATCAGTGCATCTCCTCTTTAAGAGGGACAGACTGCGTTTAAAAGCTGAACCTGGCTGAAACATGTGTTAAGCATCCAGACAGACAGCAACGCGGGTTACCCGGGATGGCACGTAGAATTCATGGAAATGAGAAGGCAGCAGGAAGTGTGTTTGTCACCTGCCTCAACAGGAACGGGCACGGGCAGATCGTGATCCCTCTGCCCAAAAACACGACGTACTCTCTATTTCTATTTGCTGTTCTCTCTTTCACACTTTCTCACTCTCTGTCTTTCTCTCTCTCTTCCCTCACTTTCTCTTGCTCATAAAATGAAAGATTGATGCAGCACAGAAGAAGGCTAGTCGGCCCTTTGTGTCAGTGCTGTCTCTTCGAAAGAGCCATCTAATTAATTCCTCTTTCCTCCTCTTTCCCCAGACTCCTGTTTTTGTTTTCCTTTTCAAGTATTTGCTAAATTGCCTTTTGAATGATATTATTGAATCTGCTTCCACCATGTTTTCAGCCAGTGAATTCCAGATCCCAACAACTCGCTGTGGAAGAAAATTCTCCTCATTTCACCTCTGGTTTTTTGTCAATTACCTTCAGTCTGTGTCTTCTTAGTACTGAACGTTAGACTTTTGGATTTAGTTATACAGCACTGGAACAGGCCCTTCGGCCCACCGAGTCTGTGCCGACCATTAACCACCCATTTATACTAATCCTACACTAATCCCATATTCCTACCACATCCTCACCTGTCCCTATATTCCCCTACCACCTACCTATACTAGGGGCAATTTATAATGGCCAGTTTGCCTATCAACCTGCAAGACGTTTGGCTGAGGGAGGAAACCCACAAACTCCACACAGGCTTTACCCATAATATGAGGCTGCTGTGCTAACCACTGCGCCACTGTGCCGCCCCTGTTTCTGACACTGGAAACAGTTTCACATTGATTACCTTATCAAAACCCTTCAAAATTTTGAATTTTATATCAAATCTCCCCTTACCTATCACTGCTCGATTGAGAACAATCCCAGCTTTTCGAATCTATCCACGTAACTGTATTCCCAGATCCCTGGTACCATTCTCGTAATTCACCTCTGTATCTTCACTAAGTCCTTGACATCCTTACCAATGTGTGGTGATCAGAATTGGACACAATTCTCCATCTGGGACCTAACCAATGATGTATAAATATCAGCATTTCCTCCTGAGTTTTATTACTCTGTGTGTCTCTCTCTAACACCAAGGACACTGCATGTTACTAACTAAGATCTGTGTGTTTACACCCGAGGTCTCTCTAATCATGCACTCACTCTATAATGGTACCATTTATTTTATATTTTTTTCTTCTCATACTTCCTACCCAAATGTCTCACTTCACATTTCAATGTGTTAAATTCCATCTGCCATGTTCCTGCCCATTTCATCAGTCAGTCTCTGTCCTCCTGAAGTCTGTTACTATCCTTCTCACTGTTTATTAACATTTCTGAGTTCCCTTCCATCTGAAAACTTGGACATTACCCCCTCTGTACACAAGCCCACTGCATTAGCATGCAACACCAGGGATCCCAACAGTCACCCTGGGGAACCCCACTGTGTACTTCGCCCAGCTGAAAAGCTGCCATTATTCCCTACTCTCTGATACCTGTCACCTAACTAATTTCTTGCATGCTGGGATTGAAAAAGAAAAAAAAAGGACTTCCATTTATGTAGCGCCTTTCATGACTACTACATATTCCAAAGCGATTTACAATCAACGTATACTTATAATGCCTACTCACTCTTGTACTGTCGGAAACAGGGCAGCCAATTTTCGCACAGCAAGATCCCACAAACAGCAATGTAATAATGACCAGATCTGTTTTTATGATGTTGCTTGATGGATAAATATTGTCCTTGCCACAGGGAATAATTCCCCTGATTTGCTTCTAAATAATCCCATAGGATCATTAACATCCACCTGAGAGGGCAGATGGGGCCTTGGTTTAACGTTTCATTCGAAAGACTGCTCATCTGATAGCGCAATACTCCCTCAGTACTGTCGCTGCAGTGTCAGCCTTGATTCTTGTGAAAAAGTCATTTCATGACACTTGATCCTGGAAGCTTGTGACTGAAAGGGGAGAGAGCTACAAACTGAGCCCTGGCTGACTTTGGCCCTTTAATCCCATGTGTTTCTTATTGGGTCACACGGCTGTTATATAGTACTTTATCAAACACCTTTTGAAACAATAGGAAAATTGTAAAAGTACAGGCAGGAAAAGTCATAGAAACATATAATAGCATTGCATGGAAGGGGGTCATTTGGTCTATGAAGTCTGTGCTGGCTCTTTTGATGAGTTTCCAGTGAGTTCCACACCCTGGATCTTTCCCAGATCCTTGATCTTTTCCCCTTAATATCTAACCAAATCACTTTTTGAATATACTTTTGAATCTGTATCCTTCAGCCTATCATACAATAATTTGCAAATGCGAAACAAAAATTGCATTACAATAATCCCCATGTCAACTCTGCTTCTTTTTTCCAATCACCATAAATCTATGTCCTCTGGTTAATGGCCCCTCATACATTAGAAACTTTATATAATTTACATAAACCCTTCATGATGTTAAATATCCCTATCTGATCACCTTGTAAATGTTCCTGCTCCAAGGAAAACAATCCCAGCTACATAACTGTGATCCCTCATCCCTGGAAACGTTCCAGTAAAACTCTTCTGTCCCCTCTCCAAGGTTTCATGTCCTTCCTAAAGTGTGGTTTCCAGTATTGGACACAATACTCCAGATGGAGCCGGACTAGTCTTTTCTATAGGGTTAACACAATATCCTGGCCAGTCTACTCTGTGTCTCTATTAATCAAGCCTCGGAATCTATTTGCTTTGTGAACTGTTTGTTAACCTGTCCAGCTACTTTCAAAGATTGCATACAAACACCTCAGGTCTCTCTGTTACTCTCAATATCTTTAAAGTTGTGCCATTCAGCTTGTATTATCCCTGGTCATTCATCTGCATGCAGCTCACCATCACCTTCTCAAGGGCAATTATGGATGGGCAATAAATGCTGGCCTCGTCAACGACACCCACATCCCATGAACGGATAATATAGATCAAATCTTCCGACAATGTATCACCTCACACATCTGCCATGCCAATTAAATATTAGGAAGAATGCAGCCATTGTTTTCAAACCCCACGTCAAAAGTTTCCTCGCTACAGACTGGATCTCTCTCCTTGGCAACTGTCTGAGACTAAAGCAAACTGTTCACAACCTGGTTTCATAGTTGACGCTGCGACGAGATTCCTGCTAAATATTACTAAAACAGCCTACTTACACTTCCGTATCATCACCAAACTTTGCCCCTCTCTCAGCTCTTCTGCTGATGAAACACTCCCCCTTGCCTGTGTTACCTGTAGACTCGACTAGTCCAACACACTCCTGGCTGGTCTCCCACATTCTACCCTCCATAACCCTGAGGTGATCCAATGCACTGCTGCCCATGTCTTAACTCACACCAAGTCATGTTCACCCATTACTCCCTGGACTCACTGACCTACATTGGCTCCTGGTCAGAAACACCTCAATTTTAAAACTCTCAGCCTTCTTTTCAAATCCTTCATTATCTCACTACTCCTTATCTGTGTAATCTCCTCCAGCCCGACAACCCTCCGAGATATCTGCACTCATCTATTTCTGGCCTCTTGAGCATCTACGAGTTTAATTGCTCTCCCATTGGTGGTCCTGCCTTCAGCTGCCGAGGCCCTACGCTCTGGAAGAGTAGAGCAGAACTTCCAGGGAGGAATTCCTGGAAGATAAATGTCAGTGAATTAAACACTAAAATAAAAGCAAAATATTGCGGATGCTGAACACTGGAAATACTCAGCAGGTCTGGCAGCATCTGTGCAGAGAGAAACAGAGTTAATATTTCAGATCTGTGACCCTTCATCAGAACTGGTAAACGTTAGAAATGTAACAGTCTTTGAACATGTGAAAGAGGGGAAGGGGGAAGAAGAACAAGAAGGAAGGACTGTGATGGGACAGAGAGGGGATAGATTAAACTACAGACTGTTACATTCCTAACGTTTACCAGTTCTGATGAAGGGTCAGAGACCGGAAACATTAACTCTGTTTCTCTCTACACAGATGCTGCCAGACCTGCTGAGTATTTCCAGCACTTTCTGGTCTCATCCCTAAGCTTTTGAATTCTCTCCCCAAACCCTAAATGCAATAAGCTGCACTGAGTCCAGTTTTAGGGAGTCCTGCTTGGACAGAGTACTAAACGCAGTAAAGTTAACGAGAGATTGAATTTTAAGTGATCTAAGAGTCGATCTCTTTCCAACAATTTGTTAATTTTACATTTAGCATTTCACTTAATTTTAAGCTGAATTTGTACTTTATTTCACAATCTGTTTGTGAGAATTGGACAGTTAATTGATGCTGATGGAAAAGGAAGGTCAGTGTCAGCTTGGATATAAAACTGACTTAATGACAGAAAACAGTGAGTTGCGGTAAATAGTTGGTATTCAAACTGGAGAAAAATAGACAGTGGTGTTCCCCAAGGGTTAGTGCTAGGAACACTGTTTTATTCTGATATGTATAAATGATTTGGATAATGGCATACAGAGAAACATTTCAAAATTTGCAGGTGATACCAAACTTGGAGGCGGGGCAGGCATTGAGGTTGATACCAATCGATGTAAGAGGACATAGATAGGCTAGCAGAATGGGCAGACGAGAGGCAAATGGAATTTAATACAGACAAGTGTCAAGTGATGCATTTTATCAGAAGTAACAGGGAGAGGCGATATACACTTAATGGTAAAGTTCGAAAGAGTGTGCAGAGACAAAGGGACATGGGGTTCAGGCACATAGATCCCTGAAGGTGGCAGGATATATTGAGAGAGTCGTCAGTAAAGCATATGGGATCTTGGGCTTCATAGATAGAGGTGGTGAGTTCAGAAGAAGGAAAGTTATGCTGTAACTTTATGAAGCTCTGGTTAGGCCCCAAGTGGAGTACTGTATCCAGTTCTGTTCACCACACTTTAGGAAGGATGTGAGGGTCATTGACAGGGTGTAGAGGAGGTTTACTTTAATGGTTCCAGAGATGGAGGATTTTAAGTACAATATAGTCTGTAAAAGCTGGGATTGTCTTCCTTGGAGTAAAGGAGATTGAGGGGAGATTAGATACATGTATACAAGATGATGACCTGTTTGGATAAGGTAGACAGGAAAAGATGTTCCCATTAGCTTATGGTACAATGACTAGAGTTAAGATTGAGGGCAAGAGTTAAGGGGGATGTGATGAACAACATTTTTACACAACGAGTGGTAATGGCCTGGAAATCATTGCCTCCGAGGGTGGTGGAAGCAGAGAAGGTGAATTATTTCAAAAGGATATTGGATGAACACTTGATGTTAATAAACTTGCAGGAATATGGAGTCAGAGCTGGGGAATGAGACTGGCTGGATTTATCGACAAAGAGCTGGCATGGACTCGATGAGCAGAATGGCATAATTCTGTGCTGAAATGACTATGACTCTACGACTCTCTGACAGGGGAATACTATTACTACTTTTAGTTTAGTTTAGAGATACAGCACTGAAACAGGCCCTTCGGCCCACCGAGTCTGTGCGGACCATCAACCACCCGTTTATACTAATCCTACACTAATTCCATATTCCTACCACATCCTCACCTGTCCCTATGTTTCCTTACCACCTACCTATACTACGGGCAATTGCTAATGGCCAATTTACCGATCAACCTGCAAGTCTTTGGCATGTGGGTAGAAACCGGAGCACCCGGAGGAAACCCACGCAAACACAGGGAGAACTAGCAAACTCCACACAGGCAGTACCTAGAATTGAACCCGGGTCACTGGAGCTGTGAGGCTGCGGTGCTAACCACTGCACCACTGTGCCGCCCTATACTGGGAAAGTTTATAATGGACTGGGCAGTATCACCCTGGAGAACCCCGTGATGTAAGTGAAATGTTTGATGCCCCAGAACGTGGTTAACAAATGTCCTTCACAAACAGAATAAATCAGTTCAGTCCCACTGACAATTCTGGAGTCATTCACAATGGGGAGTAATTTCTCCTCGTATTCTCTACATAGGACAGCAGTCAGGCTTTTCACTGTGTCCACCACCTCCATGTTGAAAGTCTTGTCAGGGTTAGGTGAGATAAGACACGTTGCCTGGGCGACAGATTTCTTCAATTGTGTTGCTGCTTCTCTGCTCTCTTCAGTCCAACCAGGTTAAATCTGGTCATCATCACCATTAGTTAGTTCATAAAGAGGAGTCACAGTCTCTGCAAATCGAGGGATGAGGGTCCACTGATACCCCAGCAGCCTGAGGATAGGACACAGGGTAGTCTTTGAGGTGGACAGGGGTAGATACTGGATGAGGGTCCACTGATACCCCACCAGCCTGAGGATAGGACACAGGGTAGTCTTTGAGGTGGACAGGGGTAGATACTGGATGAGGGTCCACTGATACCCCACCAGCCTGAGGATAGGACACAGGGCAGGACTTTGAGGTGAACAGGGGTAGACACTGGATGGTCTCGACCTGACGCTGGTGTGGGCTGATGCAGGATGATCTGATCTGGGCACGTAGAAAGGTGACACGGTCTTGCACCAGCTGGGCCTTACGTGGATGTTCTTTTAGTCCAGCTCCCAAAGTCACTGCAGTAGTTCCTGTAAAAGGGTTAAATGTGTGGACACGGTGATGAGAAGATCATCGACATATTGCAGCGAGCAGGAAGACTGTGAAAAGCTCAGAAGGGACCCGGCTACACGTTTGTTGAAAATAGTGGGGTTATTGTGGAACCCCTTGTGACAGACATGTCCAGGAGTACCTCTGGTCCTCAGAAGTGAATGTGAATTTAATTTGTTTCTCTAGTTTTACTGGGATACTCCAATAAACATTAGAGATATCCAGGGTAGAGAAGACAGCCCTGCCACTGAGAATCCGGGAGAGTAGGGTGGGTGTCTATCAGACAACCGGGTTCACGCAGGGTTGACTGAATTGAGTTTGTGGTGGTCAATAGTCAGTCACCAGCTGCCATCCGGCTTTCCAACCAGTCAAATTGGGCAGTTAGAAGGGAACATGGCTTCGTGAACTACACCCTGGTATAACAATGACATGATATTGTCTGGAATGCATGACATAATTTCAGCTCGGTAAGAATACTGCTTCATGGATCATGCAATGGTCAGTTAATTTCTTCGGGCCTGCTCATGTTTGCACAGTTATCTTTATGGGTTGTGGATACACTCGACACGGACTCGAGAATCGCCTGTACCTCAGGGTGATCAGAGCTGTCTGGTTCCCACTCCTCTGATATTTTAATCATGAATATTGAGGGTGCACTGGACACCAGAGTAGGGGTATGTTTTAATGTTCTACAATATACAAATATAGGGATAATCAATTACTGCTGATAACCTTTGAGCACATTACTGCCCAGTAGTCCCTGTCCATTATGCAGGATCATATAAAAGGGAGGCAGGACTTTGACATGAGCTGTGTTCCCTCTCCTACACCAATATAAGATCTGATCCAGGGTCACAGATTAACCAAAAGGAGGTCGAAGGGTCACAAGCAGTTTATTGAGGAGAAACAGTTCAAATACAGCACAAAATCAGAATAAACATAGTGGACATACGGCCTGTGGCAGGTGAGAAAGGCTTTCTGGCTATGGATCAAATGTAAGAAGCTATTAGTAAAGACGTTATAACAGGACACACAGAATAATTCAAGGTGATCAGGCAGAGTCAACATGCTTTTGTGAAACGGAAACCATGTTTAACCAATTTATTGAAGTTCTTTGAAGAAGTAACAGGTGCTGTGGATAAAGGGGAACTGGTGGATGTACTATACTTAGATTTCCAGAAGGGATTTCATAATGTGCCACATCAAAGTTCATTGCGGAATATAAAAGCTCATGGTGTAGGGGGCAACCTATTGGCTTAGATAGAAGATTGGCTAGCTAACAGGAAACAGAGAGTAGGCTTAAATGGATCATTTTCTGTTTGGCAAGATGTAACGAGTGGTGTGTCACAGGGATCAGTGCGGGTGCCTTAGCTCTTTACAGTTTATATAAATCACTTGGATGAAGGGGCCAAAGGTATGTTTGCTAAATTTGCTGATGACAGAAACGTCGGTCAGACAGTATGTTGTGACGTGGACACAAGTGAACCACAAAGGGGTAGATAGATTGAGTGATTGGGCAAAGATCTGGTAAATGGAGTATAATGTGGGAAAATATGAAATTGTCCATTTTGGCAGGAAGAATAAAAATTAAGCATATAATCACAATGGTGAGAGATTTCAGAGCTCTACCATCCAGGGGGAACTGAGAGTCCTTGTGCATGAATTGTAAAAGGTTAATATGTAGGTATTGCAAGTCATTAGGAAAACTAATAGAATGTTATCGTCCAATGCAGGAGGAATTGAATACAAATGTAGAAAGGTTATGTTTCAGTTATATAGGGAGACCACTTCTGGAATACTGTGTACAGTATTGGTCTCCTCATTTAAGGACAGGTGGAAATGCATTCGAAGCAGTTCAGAGATGGTTTACTAGACTAATGCCTGGAATGGGGGTGTTCTCTAATGAGGAAAGGCTGGACAGGCTAGGCTTATGTCAGCTGGAGTTTAGAAGAATAAGAGGCGACTTGATTGAAACTTATAAGATTCTGAGTGTGGGACAGAGCAAATGAGGCCGACAGAGAGAGAAAGAACGAGAGAGAGAGAGCTCAATTCAGCTGCTGCTAAAAACCTCATCCATGCCTTTTTTATCTCGAGACTTGACTATTCTAACACACTCCTGGCTGGTCTCCCACATCCTGCTCTCTGTAACCTGTGGTCATCCAAAACTCTGCTGCCATCTTCTAATTTGCACCAAATTCTGTTCACCCAACATCCCTGTGCTCACTGACCTACATTGGCTCTAGGTCCAGTAACACCTCAATTTTAATATTCTCACTCATGTGCTCAAATCCCTCCATGTCCTCACCCCTCTGATTATCCCAATCCCCTGTTCATTTCCAATGTTCCTGAAACTTGTTCCTCTTAAAAATCTTTTTTCCAATTCTGGCTTAAAAGTGAGTTTCTTTCCCTCTGCCTCTCTTCATATAACATAGAACATAGAACAGTACAGCACAGTACAGGCCCTTCGGCCCACGATGTTGTGCCGAACCTTTAACCTACTCTAAGATCAAACTAACTACCTACCCTTCATTCTCCTATCATCCATGTACCGATCCAAGAGTCGCTTAAATTTCCCTAATGTATCTGCTTCTACTACCACCACTGGCAGCGCATTCCACGCACCCACCACTCTCGGTGTAAAGAACCTACCTCTGACATCTCCCTGAAACCTTCCTCCAGTCACCTTAAAATTATGCCCACTAGTGATAGCCCTTTCCACCTGGGAAAAAGTCTCTGGCTATCCACTCTATCTATGCCTCTCATCATCTTGTACCCCTCTATCAAGTCACCTCTCATCCTTCTTCGCTCCAATGAGAAGAGCCCTAGCTCCCTCAATCTTTCTTCATAAGACATGCCCTCCAGTCCAGGCAGCATCCTGGTAAATCTCCTCTGCACCCTCTCGAAAGCTTCCATACCCTTCCTATAATGAGGCGACCAGAACTGAACACAATATTCCAAGTGTGGTCGAACCAGGGCCTTATAGAGCTGCAGCATAACCTCGCAGCCCTTAAAGTCAATCCCCCTGTTAATGAAAGCCAACACACCATACGCCTTCTTAACAACCCTATCAACTTGGGTGGCAACTTTGAGCGATCTCTGGACATGGACCCCAAGATCCCTCTGTTCCTCCACACTACCAAAAACCCTGTCTTTAAGCCTGTATTCTACATTCAAATTCGACCTACCAAAATGAATCACTTCACACTTTTCCTGGTTGAACTCCATCTGCCACTTCTCAGCCCAGCTCTGCATCCTGTCAATGTCCCGTTGCAACCTACAACAGCCTTCCACACTATCCACAACTCTAGCAACCTTCGTGTCATCGGCAAACTTGCTAACCCAGCCTTCCACTTCCTCATCCAAGTCATTTATAAAAATCACAAAGAGCAGAGGTCCCAGAACAGATCCCTGCGGAACACCACTGGTCACCGAGCTCCATGCTGAATACTTTCCATCTACTAACACCCTCTGTCTTCTATGGGCCAGACAATTTTGTATCCAGACAGCCACAGTGTGGTTTTCCTGACCACACATTTCATCTCTCCTGCTGCACTCATGCTGTGGAAGCTTGGATCCATAAAATGGTGTGAGCTGCACTGCCGGTCACATCCAGCACATTGTACAGGACACCCAGGCTGGCCGGGGTGCTCGTGTCGGTGTAACGTGTGTGTGTCTGTCGTGTGAGGAGAGGTCTGAATATGAAGTCGATCAGCCATTTCAGCAACTTTGATGTACGTCTTTGATACTTGGTCCTTGCATGTATACTGACCACCTGTGTTAGTCACTCTCAGCTGAACATACATTCAGCAGCACGAGGATCCCCCTCTAGTGTTAGTTAAAAGGACCAGGCGTCCAACTTGCAGGTGAGGGGCTTTTGACTTACTTCTGTTATTACAAAGTTAGTGGAGGTGCTGTGGATGGTTTTCTGGAGGTTGTGTTATGAGCTGCTGCAGACATTCAGGGAGGAGAGAGGACTTGGTGACACAACTCTGTACGATGAATGGGGACTGTAGTTACAGTGTCTCTGCGTCTGTAACATGTTCAACAAATGGAGCAGAAGCTGCAGAGAGAGTGAAAGCTCTGGAAAGAAAGAGGAGGAATGGCCTCTGCCCTACCCACCCTGGGTTTCCAAGAGCAAAAAGAGCAGTGGTCCTAATATTGAGCCCAGGGGAACACCACTGTATACTCCCATTGAGTCTGAACAACAACCTTTCACCACTTCTCTCTGTTTACTGTTCCTTAGCCAATGTTATATCCACACTGTCACTGTACGTTTAATCCATAGTGTTCAGTTTTCCTAATTTGTCTATTGAATGTCACTTGATCGAACACCTTTTGAAAGTCCATATATATAACTTCAATCACACCACCCTCATCAACCCTCTCCATTGTTTTATCAAATAATTCCATCAAGTTTACCTCACCACCACCTCTCTCCATTCCTCCACTGTTGTTAAATTATCAGACTGATTATCCGACACCCAGTACTGGATGAGCAGAAATTTCCTCCAATTAAATATTGGGAAGACTGAAGCCATTGTTTTAACTCCCCACTCCAACTCTGTTCCCTTGCTATTGATTCCATCCCTCTTCCTGGTAACAGTCTGAGATTGAGACAATATGTTTACAACCTTGGTGTCACATTTCATCACAACATGAGCTTTAACCTCATTTTCAGGGTAGAATTACAACCGCCTATTGCCATCTCAGTAACATCGCCTGACTTCACCCCTGTCTCAGCCCATCTGCTGCTGAAACCTCATTCATGCCTTCGTCACCTCTCGATGTGACGATTCCAACTCACTCCTGGCTGATCTCCCACATCTACTCTCTGTAAACATGAGGTCATCCAAAACTCTGCTACCCATGTCTTAGCTCACACCAAGTCCCGTTTATATGACACTGACCGACATTGGCTCCCAATCAAGCAATATCTTGATTTTAAAATTCTCATCCTTGTTGTCATATCTCTCAATGGCCTCGCCCCTCCCTATCTCTGTAATCTCCTCCAGCTCCAGAACCCATCGAGACATCTGTGCTCCTCTAATTCTGGCCTCTTTTACATCCGTTAATTAAATCACTGCACCACTGGCGACCGTGCCTTCAGCTGCCGGGGCCCAAGCTGCAGTATCCTCCCTACACATCTCCACCTCTGCACCTCTCCATCTCACTTTCCTCCTTTAAGACATTCCTTGAAACCTTCCTCTTTGGCTAAGCTGTTGGTCCTTTGACCTAATATCTCCTGTTGTATCTCAGTTCGCACTTTGCTTCATGATGCTCCTGTGAAGCACCTTGGGATTTTTTATAACATTAAAGGCAATATCTAAATATAAATTGTTGTTTTTGTTGTTGTTTGCCAGACATCAATAGTCTTTAGCATATCCAGGTTGCTAACCATTTACTATCCAATGTTTTTACAAGCAACAAGTATTTTTCTCTTGGGTTGTCACGTCTACAAATGTCCCCAGTCGTGACACTAGTCTGACTGGTCAGTAATTACAGCATTTATCGCATATCTCCTTTTTTAAACAGGATGTAAGATTTACAATCCTCCAATCCTCTGTCATCACACCCATATCCAAGGAGGATTGGAAGATTCTGGCCAGTGCCTCTGCTATTTCCACTATTCCTTCCCTCAGAAACCCCAAAACATCCATTCAGACTGGGTAAGAGTTCCAGTTTATTGTGGTACAAAAAGGTGTTGGATAGAAAGGTGTTAACTGAAACTGTTTGTTCAGTGACTGTAATTAATGTCAGTCTCCATGGACCCTGATTGTGTCACAGGAGGGTTTCCCTCTCCTATTAATATGGGACTCCTTTCGATGTGTTATCCCATACTGTCAGCGGGAGCATCACGCCCGGCACTCACAGGGATCAGCGGCTCAAGAGAGAGGGAGAGGATAGATCAGAATCTGTGAACAATGGGTCAGAATCTGAGAACAATGGGTCAGAATCTGAGAACAATGGGTCAGAATCTGAGAACAATGGGTCAGAGTCTGAGAACAATGGGACAGAATCTGAGAACAATGGGTCAGAATCTGAGAACAATGGGTCAGAATCTGAGAACAATGGGACAGAATCTGAGAACAATAGATTGGAATGTTACAACAATGAGCAAGAGTTTATCCTCAGAACTTCACGATCTTTCTACACATTATGATCGGTTCTCATTAGACTTTCGCATCTACCTCGCACTTCGGATTGCTCAATACATTTATTATCCCATCCTCGGTCTTGTTGGTGTCCCTGGTTAGTATCTGTTTCCAGGTATTTATTCCTTAAACCATGATTAACTGCATTACTGCTCCTGTAATTTTCTCTACCCTCCTTGCTGCTGTTGTTATTTCTGCTGAATCTCTATCTCCAGAAATCAGCTGTATAAACCACTGTGAACGGTATTTCAGTTCTTGTAATTTACTCTCTCCTCTTTGCTGCTGATACTGTCTCTATTTCCAGCTAGGAGATCTGTAAACCCTGTTTACTGAAATACTGTTCTGGAACGTAAATTGTGGGAAGAGAGAAGACAGTGTCATTGGTCCATTGGTCTCCATCACAAACTCCATCCCCTATCTGTGAACCACATACCCGATCCTGAGGCTGAACCAGACAGTTTACAACCTCTGTGTTCTATTTTTACCTTACTTGAGTTCATCTCCAAATTCTCTCCATCACCAACCTTGTCTACTACCACCTGAGTAATATCACTCGTCTCCACTTCTGCCTCAGCCCATCTGCTGCATAAACCCTCATATGTGCCTTTGTTAAATCCACACTTGACTATTCCGAATCTATCCTGGTCACCCTCCCAGTTATAAACCTCCATAAACCACAGCCCATCCAGAACTCTGATGCCTGTATCTTAACTCACACCAAATCCCGATCACCCATCACCCCTGTGCTCACTGATCTACAATGGCTCTCGGTTTGGCAGCACCTTAATTTTAATATTCTCATTCTTGAGTCTGTATCCCTCCATGGCCTCAAAACTCCATTAGTCCCATTCTCTTGTGCATTTCCCATATTTCTGCAAATAATATGCCTTCAATCTTTTCTCAATTATCTTTTTAAAGTGAATTTCTTTCTCTCTGTATCTGTTCCCAGCCACGATTTTCAACTCTACAGACCCACTGGTGCTGAGGGCGCAGAAGATGGGACCCATAAAATGATGCGAACCACACAGCCGGCCACTTTTAGTGTGGTCAGCACAGTGTCCCATGGTGGGCAGTACACTCGTGTGGTCAGCACAGTGCCCAATGGTGGACAATGCTCTAGTATGGTCAGCAAAATGCCCCACGCTGGACAGAGCTCCAAAATGGTCAGCACAGTGCCCCATGCTGGACAGGGCTCTAGTATGGTCAGCACAATGCCCCATGCTGGACAGGGCTCTAGTATGGTCAGCACAATGCCCCATGCTGGACAGAGCTCTAGTATGGTCAGCACAATGCCCCATGCTGGACAATGCTCTAGTATGGTCAGCACAAAGCCCCATGCTGGACAGGGCTCTAGTATTATCAGCACAATGCCCCATGCTGGACAGGGCTCTTGTATGGTCAGCACAATGCCCCATGCGGGACAGAGCTCTAGTATGGTCAGCACAGTGCCCCATGCTGGACAGGGCTCCAGTATGGTCAGCACAATGCCCCATGCTGGACAGAGCTCTAGTATGGTCAGTACAATGCCCCATGCTGGACAGAGCTCTAGTATGGTCAGCACAATGCCCCATGCTGGACAGAACTCTAATATGGTCAGCACAATGCCCCATGCTGGACAGAGCTCTAGTATGGTCAGCACAATGCCCCATGCTGGACAATGCTCCATTATGGTCAGCACAATGCCCCATGCTGGACAGGGCTCTAGTGTGGTCAGCACAGTGTCCCATGGTGGGCAGTACACTCGTGTGGTCAGCACAGTGCCCAATGGTGGACAATGCTCTAGTATGGTCAGCAAAATGCCCCACGCTGGACAGAGCTCCAAAATGGTCAGCACAGTGCCCCATGCTGGACAGGGCTCTAGTATGGTCAGCACAATGCCCCATGCTGGACAGGGCTCTAGTATGGTCAGCACAATGCCCCATGCTGGACAGGGCTCTAGTATGGTCAGCACAATGCCCCATGCTGGACAGGGCTCTAGTATGGTCAGCACAATGCCCCATGCTGGACAATGCTCTAGTATGGTCAGCACAAAGCCCCATGCTGGACAGGGCTCTAGTATTATCAGCACAATGCCCCATGCTGGACAGGGCTCTTGTATGGTCAGCACAATGCCCCATGCGGGACAGAGCTCTAGTATGGTCAGCACAGTGCCCCATGCTGGACAGGGCTCCAGTATGGTCAGCACAATGCCCCATGCTGGACAGAGCTCTAGTATGGTCAGCACAATGCCCCATGCTGGACAGAGCTCTAGTATGGTCAGCACAATGCCCCATGCTGGACAGAACTCTAATATGGTCAGCACAATGCACCATGCTGGACAGAGCTCTAGTATGGTCAGCACAATGCCCCATGCTGGACAATGCTCCATTATGGTCAGCACAATGCCCCATGCTGGACAGGGCTCTAGTGTGGTCAGCACAGTGCCCCATGCTGGACAGGGCTCTAGTATGGTCAGCACAGTGCCCCATGCTGGACAGAGCTCTAGTATTATCAGCACAATGCCCCATGCTGGACAGGGCTCTAGTGTGGTCAGCACAATGCCCCATGCTGGACAGAGCTCTAGTATGGTCAGCACAATGCCCCATGCTGGACAGAGCTCTAGTATGGTCAGCACAATGCCCCATGCTGGACAGAGCTCTAGTATTATCAGCACAATGCCCCATGCTGCACAGGGCTCTAGTATGGTCAGCACAATGCCCCATGCTTCACAGGGCTCTAGTATGGTCAGCACAATGCCCCATGCTGGACAATGCTCCAGTATGGTCAGCACAATGCCCCATGCTGGACAGGGCTCTAGTGTGGTCAGCACAATGCCCCATGCTGGACAGAGCTCTAGTATTATCAGCACAGTGCCCCATGCTGGACAGGGCTCTAGTATTATCAGCACAGTGCCCCATGCTGGACAGGGCTCGAGTATTATCAGCACAATGCCCCATGCTGGACAGGGCTCTAGTATTATCAGCACAGTGCCCCATGCTGGACAGAGCTCTAGTATGGTCAGCACAATGCCCCATGCTGCACAGAGCTCGAGTATGGTCAGCACAATGCCCAATGCTGGACAAAACTCTAATATGGTCAGCACAATGCCCCATGCTGGACAGGGCTCTAGTATGGTCAGCACAATGCCCCATGCTGGACAGGGCTCTAATATGGTCAGCACAATGCCCCATGCTGGACAGAGCTCTAGTATTATCAGCACAATGCCCCATGCTGGACAGAGCTCTAGTATGGTCAGCACAGTGCCCCATGCTGGAAAGAGCTCTAGTATGGTCAGCACAATGCCCCAAGCTGGACAAAACTCTAATATGGTCAGCACAATGCCCCATGCTGGACAGAGCTCTCGTATGGTCAGCACAATGCCCCATGCTGACAATGCTCCAGTATGGTCAGCACAGTGCCCCATGCTGGACAGGGCTCTAGTGTGGTCAGCACAATGCCCCATGCTGGACAGAGCTCCAGTATTATCAGCACAATGCCCCATGCTGGACAGGGCTCTAGTATGGTCAGCACAGTGCCCCATGCTGGACAGAGCTCTAGTATTATCAGCACAATGCCCCATGCTGGACAGAGCTCTAGTATGGTCAGCACAATGCCCCATGCGGGACAGAGCTCTAGTATGGTCAGCACAGTGCCCCATGCTGGACAGGGCTCCAGTATGGTCAGCACAATGCCCCATGCTGGACAGGGCTCTAGTGTGGTCAGCACAGTGCCCCATGCTGGACAGAGCTCTAGTATGGTCAGCACAATGCCCCATGCTGGACAGAGCTCTAGTATGGTCAGCACAATGCCCCATGCTGGACAGAGCTCTAGTATGGTCAGCACAATGCCCCATGCTGGACAATGCTCCAGTATGGTCAGCACAATGCCCCATGCTGGACAGGGCTCTAGTGTGGTCAGCACAGTGCCCCATGCTGGACAGGGCTCTAGTATGGTCAGCACAGTGCCCCATGCTGGACAGAGCTCTAGTATTATCAGCACAATGCCCCATGCTGGACAGAGCTATAGTATGGTCAGCACAATGCCCCATGCTGGACAGGGCTCTAGTATGGTCAGCACAATGCCCCATGCTGGACAGAGCTCTAGTATGGTCAGCACAATGCCCCATGCTGGACAGGGCTCTAGTGTGGTCAGCACAGTGCCCCATGCTGGACAGAGCTCTAGTATGGTCAGCACAATGCCCCTTGCTGGACAGGGCTCTAGTGTGGTCAGCACAGTGCCCCATGCAGGACAGAGCTCTAGTATGGTCAGCACAATGCCCCATGCTGGACAGAGCTCTAGTATGGTCAGCACAATGCCCCATGCTGGACAGGGCTCTAGTATGGTCAGCACAATGCCCCATGCTGGACAGAGCTCTAGTATGGTCAGCACAATGCCTCATGCTGGACAGGGCTCTAGTGTGGTCAGCACAGTGCCCCATGCTGGACAGGGCTCTAGTATGGTCAGCACAGTGCCCCATGCTGGACAGAGCTCTAGTATGGTCAGCACAATGCCCCATGCTGGACAGAGCTCTAGTATGGTCAGCACAGTGCCCCATGCTGGACAGGGCTCTAGTATGGTCAGCACAATGCCCCATGCTGGACAATGCTCCAGTATGGTCAGCACAATGCCCCATGCTGGACAGGGCTCTAGTGTGGTCAGCACAATGCCCCATGCTGGACAGAGCTCTAGTATTATCAGCACAGTGCCCCATGCTGGACAGGGCTCTAGTATTATCAGCACAGTGCCCCATGCTGGACAGGGCTCGAGTATTATCAGCACAATGCCCCATGCTGGACAGGGCTCTAGTATTATCAGCACAGTGCCCCATGCTGGACAGAGCTCTAGTATGGTCAGCACAATGCCCCATGCTGGACAGCGCTCTAGTATGGTCAGCACAGTGCCCCATGCTGGACAGGGCTCTAGTATGGTCAGCACAGTGCCCCATGCTGCACAGAGCTCTAGTATGGTCAGCACAATGCCCCATGCTGGACAGAGCTCTAGTATGGTCAGCACAATGCCCCATGCTGGACAGAGCTCTAGTATGGTCAGCACAATGCCCCATGCTGGACAGAGCTCTAGTATGGTCAGCACAATGCCCCATGCTGGACAGAGCTCTAGTATGGTCAGCACAGTGCCCCATGCTGGACAGAGCTCTAGTATTATCAGCACAATGCCCCATGCTAGACAGGGCTCTAGTATGGTCAGCACAATGCCCCATGCTGGACAGAGCTCTAGTATTATCAGCACAATGCCCCATGCTGGACAGAGCTCTAGTATGGTCAGCACAGTGCCCCATGCTGGACAGGGCTCTAGTATGGTCAGCACAATGCCCCATGCTGGACAGAGCTCTAGTATGGTCAGCACAGTGCCCCATGCTGGACAGGGCTCTAGTATGGTCAGCACAGTGCCCCATGCTGGACAGGGCTCTAGAGTGGTCAGCATAGTGCCCCATGCTGGACAGGTCTCTGGTCTGGTCAGCACAATGCCCCATGCTGGACAGAGCTCTAGTATGGTCAGCACAATGCCCCATGCTGGACAGGGCTCTAGTATGGTCAGCACAGTGCCCCATGCTAGACAGGGCTCTAGTATGGTCAGCACAATGCCCCATGCTGGACAGAGCTCTAGTATGGTCAGCACAATGCCCCATGCTGGACAGAGCTCTTGTATGGTCAGCACAATGCCCCATGCTGGACAGGGCTCTAGTATAGTCAGCACAATGCCCCATGCTGTACAGGGCTCTAGTATGGTCAGCACAATGCCCCATGCTGGACAGAGCTCTAGTATGGTCAGCACAGTGCCCCATGCTGGACAGAGCTCTAGTATGGTCAGCACAATGCCCCATGCTGGACAGGGCTCTAGTATAGTCAGCACAATGCCCCATGCTGCACAGTGCTCTAGTATGGTCAGCACAATGCCCCATGTTGGACAGAGCTCTAGTATTATCAGCACAATGCCCCATGCTGGACAGGGCTCTAGTGTGGTCAGCACAGTGCCCCATGCTGGACAGGGCTCTAGTGTGGTCAGCACAATGCCCCATGCTGGACAGGGCTCTAGTATGGTCAGCACAGTGCCCCATGCTGGACAGAGCTCTAGTATAGTCAGCACAATGCCCCATGCTGCACAGGGCTCTAGTATGGTCAGCACAATGCCCCATGCTGGACAGAGCTCTAGTATGGTCAGCACAGTGCCCCATGCTGGACAGAGCTCTAGTATGGTCAGCACAATGCCCCATGCTGGACAGGGCTCTTGTATGGTCAGCACAATGCCCCATGCTGGACAGGACTCTAGTATAGTCAGCACAATGCCCCATGCTGGACAGGGCTCCAGTATGGTCAGCACAGTGCCCCATGCTGGACAGAGCTCTAGTATGGTCAGCACAATGCCCCATGCTGGACACGGCTCTAGTATGGTCAGCACAGTGCCCCATGCTGGACAGAGCTCTAGTATGGTCAGCACAATGCCCCATGCTGGACAGGGCTCTAGTATGGTCAGCACAATGCCCCATGCTGGACAGGGCTCTAGTGTGGTCAGCACAATGCCCCATGCTGCACAGGGCTCTAGTATGGTCAGCACAATGCCCTATGCTGGACAGAGCTCTAGTATGGTCAGCACAATGCCCCATGCTGGACAGGGCTCTAGTGTGGTCAGCACAATGCCCCATGCTGGACAGGGCTCTAGAGTGGTCAGCACAGTGCCCCATGCTGGACAGGGCTCTAGTATGGTCAGCACAGTGCCCCATGCTGCACAGAGCTCTAGTATGGTCAGCACAATGCCCCATGCTGGACAGAGCTCTAGTATGGTCAGCACAATGCCCCATGCTGGACAGAGCTCTAGTATGGTCAGCACAATGCCCCATGCTGGACAGAGCTCTAGTATGGTCAGCACAATGCCCCATGCTGGACAGAGCTCTAGTATGGTCAGCACAGTGCCCCATGCTGGACAGAGCTCTAGTATTATCAGCACAATGCCCCATGCTAGACAGGGCTCTAGTATGGTCAGCACAATGCCCCATGCTGGACAGAGCTCTAGTATTATCAGCACAATGCCCCATGCTGGACAGAGCTCTAGTATGGTCAGCACAGTGCCCCATGCTGGACAGGGCTCTAGTATGGTCAGCACAATGCCCCATGCTGGACAGAGCTCTAGTATGGTCAGCACAGTGCCCCATGCTGGACAGGGCTCTAGTATGGTCAGCACAGTGCCCCATGCTGGACAGGGCTCTAGAGTGGTCAGCATAGTGCCCCATGCTGGACAGGTCTCTGGTCTGGTCAGCACAATGCCCCATGCTGGACAGAGCTCTAGTATGGTCAGCACAATGCCCCATGCTGGACAGGGCTCTAGTATGGTCAGCACAGTGCCCCATGCTAGACAGGGCTCTAGTATGGTCAGCACAATGCCCCATGCTGGACAGAGCTCTAGTATGGTCAGCACAATGCCCCATGCTGGACAGAGCTCTTGTATGGTCAGCACAATGCCCCATGCTGGACAGGGCTCTAGTATAGTCAGCACAATGCCTCATGCTGTACAGGGCTCTAGTATGGTCAGCACAATGCCCCATGCTGGACAGAGCTCTAGTATGGTCAGCACAGTGCCCCATGCTGGACAGAGCTCTAGTATGGTCAGCACAATGCCCCATGCTGGACAGGGCTCTAGTATAGTCAGCACAATGCCCCATGCTGCACAGTGCTCTAGTATGGTCAGCACAATGCCCCATGTTGGACAGAGCTCTAGTATTATCAGCACAATGCCCCATGCTGGACAGGGCTCTAGTGTGGTCAGCACAGTGCCCCATGCTGGACAGGGCTCTAGTGTGGTCAGCACAATGCCCCATGCTGGACAGGGCTCTAGTATGGTCAGCACAGTGCCCCATGCTGGACAGAGCTCTAGTATAGTCAGCACAATGCCCCATGCTGCACAGGGCTCTAGTATGGTCAGCACAATGCCCCATGCTGGACAGAGCTCTAGTATGGTCAGCACAGTGCCCCATGCTGGACAGAGCTCTAGTATGGTCAGCACAATGCCCCATGCTGGACAGGGCTCTTGTATGGTCAGCACAATGCCCCATGCTGGACAGGACTCTAGTATAGTCAGCACAATGCCCCATGCTGGACAGGGCTCCAGTATGGTCAGCACAGTGCCCCATGCTGGACAGAGCTCTAGTATGGTCAGCACAATGCCCCATGCTGGACACGGCTCTAGTATGGTCAGCACAGTGCCCCATGCTGGACAGAGCTCTAGTATGGTCAGCACAATGCCCCATGCTGGACAGGGCTCTAGTATGGTCAGCACAATGCCCCATGCTGGACAGGGCTCTAGTGTGGTCAGCACAATGCCCCATGCTGCACAGGGCTCTAGTATGGTCAGCACAATGCCCTATGCTGGACAGAGCTCTAGTATGGTCAGCACAATGCCCCATGCTGGACAGGGCTCTAGTGTGGTCAGCACAATGCCCCATGCTGGACAGGGCTCTAGAGTGGTCAGCACAGTGCCCCATGCTGGACAGGGCTCTAGTATGGTCAGCACAATGCCCCATGCTGGACAGGGCTCTCTTATGGTCAGCACAATGCCCCATGCTGGACAGGGCTCTAGTATGGTCAGCACAATGCCCCATGCTGGACAGGGCTCTAGTATTATCAGCACAATGCCCCATGCTGGACAGGGCTCTAGTATGGTCAGCACAATGCCCCATGCTGGACATTGCTCCAGTATTATCAGCACAATGCCCCATGCTGGACAGGGCTCTAGTATGGTCAGCACAATGCCCCATGCTGGACAGGGCTCCAGCATGGTTAGCACAATGCCCCATGCTGGACAGGGCTCTAGTATGGTCAGCACAATGCCCCATGCTGGACAGAGCTCTAGTATGGTCAGCACAATGCCCCATGCTGGACAGAGCTCTAGTATGGTCAGCACAATGCCCCATGCTGGAAAGAGCTCTAGTATGGTCAGCACAATGCCCCATGCTGGACAGAGCTCTAGTATGGTCAGCACAATGCCCCATGCTGGACAGGGCTCTAGTGTGGTCAGCACAATGCCCCATGCTGGACAGGGCACTAGTGTGGTCAGCACAGTGCCCCATGCTGGACAGGGCTCTTGTATGGTCAGCACAATGCCCCATGCTGGACAGGGCTCTAGTATGGTCAGCAAAGTGCCACATGCTGGACAGGGCTCTAGTATGGTCAGCACAATGCCCCATACTGGACAGGGCTCTTGTATGGTCAGCACAATGCCCCATGCTGGACAGGGCTCTAGTGTGGTCAGCACAGTGCCCCATGCTGGACAGGGCTCTAGTATGGTCAGCACAGTGCCCCATGCTGGACAGGGCTCTAGAGTGGTCAGCATAGTGCCCCATGCTGGACAGGTCTCTGGTCTGGTCAGCACAATGCCCCATGCTGGACAGAGCTCTAGTATGGTCAGCACAATGCCCCATGCTGGACAGGGCTCTAGTATGGTCAGCACAGTGCCCCATGCTGGACAGGGCTCTAGTATGGTCAGCACAATGCCCCATGCTGGACAGAGCTCTAGTATGGTCAGCACAATGCCCCATGCTGGACAGAGCTCTTGTATGGTCAGCACAATGCCCCATGCTGGACAGGGCTCTAGTATAGTCAGCACAATGCCCCATGCTGTACAGGGCTCTAGTATGGTCAGCACAATGCCCCATGCTGGACAGAGCTCTAGTATGGTCAGCACAGTGCCCCATGCTGGACAGAGCTCTAGTATGGTCAGCACAATGCCCCATGCTGGACAGGGCTCTAGTATAGTCAGCACAATGCCCCATGCTGCACAGTGCTCTAGTATGGTCAGCACAATGCCCCATGTTGGACAGAGCTCTAGTATTATCAGCACAATGCCCCATGCTGGACAGGGCTCTAGTGTGGTCAGCACAGTGCCCCATGCTGGACAGGGCTCTAGTGTGGTCAGCACAATGCCCCATGCTGGACAGGGCTCTAGTATGGTCAGCACAGTGCCCCATGCTGGACAGAGCTCTAGTATAGTCAGCACAATGCCCCATGCTGCACAGGGCTCTAGTATGGTCAGCACAATGCCCCATGCTGGACAGAGCTCTAGTATGGTCAGCACAGTGCCCCATGCTGGACAGAGCTCTAGTATGGTCAGCACAATGCCCCATGCTGGACAGGGCTCTTGTATGGTCAGCACAATGCCCCATGCTGGACAGGACTCTAGTATAGTCAGCACAATGCCCCATGCTGGACAGGGCTCCAGTATGGTCAGCACAGTGCCCCATGCTGGACAGAGCTCTAGTATGGTCAGCACAATGCCCCATGCTGGACACGGCTCTAGTATGGTCAGCACAGTGCCCCATGCTGGACAGAGCTCTAGTATGGTCAGCACAATGCCCCATGCTGGACAGGGCTCTAGTATGGTCAGCACAATGCCCCATGCTGGACAGGGCTCTAGTGTGGTCAGCACAATGCCCCATGCTGCACAGGGCTCTAGTATGGTCAGCACAATGCCCTATGCTGGACAGAGCTCTAGTATGGTCAGCACAATGCCCCATGCTGGACAGGGCTCTAGTGTGGTCAGCACAATGCCCCATGCTGGACAGGGCTCTAGAGTGGTCAGCACAGTGCCCCATGCTGGACAGGGCTCTAGTATGGTCAGCACAATGCCCCATGCTGGACAGGGCTCTCTTATGGTCAGCACAATGCCCCATGCTGGACAGGGCTCTAGTATGGTCAGCACAATGCCCCATGCTGGACAGGGCTCTAGTATTATCAGCACAATGCCCCATGCTGGACAGGGCTCTAGTATGGTCAGCACAATGCCCCATGCTGGACATTGCTCCAGTATTATCAGCACAATGCCCCATGCTGGACAGGGCTCTAGTATGGTCAGCACAATGCCCCATGCTGGACAGGGCTCCAGCATGGTTAGCACAATGCCCCATGCTGGACAGGGCTCTAGTATGGTCAGCACAATGCCCCATGCTGGACAGAGCTCTAGTATGGTCAGCACAATGCCCCATGCTGGACAGAGCTCTAGTATGGTCAGCACAATGCCCCATGCTGGAAAGAGCTCTAGTATGGTCAGCACAATGCCCCATGCTGGACAGAGCTCTAGTATGGTCAGCACAATGCCCCATGCTGGACAGGGCTCTAGTGTGGTCAGCACAATGCCCCATGCTGGACAGGGCACTAGTGTGGTCAGCACAGTGCCCCATGCTGGACAGGGCTCTTGTATGGTCAGCACAATGCCCCATGCTGGACAGGGCTCTAGTATGGTCAGCAAAGTGCCACATGCTGGACAGGGCTCTAGTATGGTCAGCACAATGCCCCATACTGGACAGGGCTCTTGTATGGTCAGCACAATGCCCCATGCTGGACAGGGCTCTAGTGTGGTCAGCACAGTGCCTCATGCTGGTCAGGGCTCTAGTATGGTCAGCACAATGCCCCATGCTGGACAGGGCTCTAGTATGGTCAGCACAGTGCCCCATGCTGGACAGGGCTCTCGTGTGGTCAGCACAATGCCCCATGCTGGACAGGGCTCTTGTATGGTCAGCACAATGCCCCATGCTGGACAGGGCTCTAGTGTGGTCAGCACAGTGCCTCATGCTGGTCAGGGCTCTAGTATGGTCAGCAAAGCGCCGCATACTGGACAGGGCTCTAGTGTGGTCAGCACAGTGCCTCATGCTGGTCAGGGCTCTAGTGTGGTCAGCACAGTGCCTCATGCTGGTCCAGACCTGAGAATTATATGTATATACACACACACACACCACAGTCCAGGCCCTGAGACATATTTCACACACACACACACACACACACACACACACACACACACACACACACACACACACACACACACACACACACACACACACACACACAAACACATCCCAGACACTGAGACTTATATATTTGCACACACACACACACACACACACACCAGCCCAGACACAGAGACTTATATATTTGCACACACACACACACACACACCACAGCGCAGACACTGAGACTTATATATTTGCGCACACACACACACACACACACACACACACACACACACACACACCACAGCCCAGACACTGAGACTTGTATATTTGATAACACACACACAAACACACACACACCACAGCCCAGACACT